>NW_027463030.1:0-36045 GCF_050947455.1 Rhinoderma darwinii
GCATGTTTCCCAGGCGAGCAATTGGCAGCATGTTCAGAACCATGTTTCTGTGAATAACTCCTGAACCGTAAGTCACAGACGCTCGCTCTTGGCTGCATTCGATTCAGCTCGTGGCAGCCAGTCTAAAAAACACTATCTTGGACTTCTCTGCATGTTTCCCAGGCGAGCAATTGGCAGCATGTTCAGAACCATGTTTCTGTGAATAACTCCTGAACCGTAAGTCACAGACGCTCGCTCTTGGCTGCATTCGATTCAGCTCGTGGCAGCCAGTCTAAAAAACACTATCTTGGACTTCTCTGCATGTTCCTAAGGCAAATGTTTCTAAAGCTAATTCTTGAACCGTAAGTCCTAGACGCTCGATCTTGGCGGCATTCGTCTCAGCGCCTGGCAATTAGTATAGGAGCACTGTGTTTGACTTCTCTGGATGTTTCCCAGGCGAGTTATTGACAAGTAAATCCTAGACGCTCGATCTTGGTTATTTTCGCTTTCGCGGCTGGCAGTAAAAGAACCATGTTTCTGTGAATAACTCCTGAACCGTAAGTCCTAGACGCTCGCTCTTGGCTGCATTCGATTCAGCTCGTGGCAGCCAGTCTAAAAAACACTATCTTGGACTTCTCTGCATGTTTCCCAGGCGAGCAATTGGCAGCATGTTCAGAACCATGTTTCTGTGAATAACTCCTGAACCGTAAGTCCTAGACGCTCGCTCTTGGCTGCATTCGATTCAGCTCGTGGCAGCCAGTCTAAAAAACACTATCTTGGACTTCTCTGCATGTTTCCCAGGCGAGCAATTGGCAGCATGTTCAGAACCATGTTTCTGTGAATAACTCCTGAACCGTAAGTCCTAGACGCTCGCTCTTGGCTGCATTCGATTCAGCTCGTGGCAGCCAGTCTAAAAAACACTATCTTGGACTTCTCTGCATGTTTCCCAGGCGAGCAATTGGCAGCATGTTCAGAACCATGTTTCTGTGAATAACTCCTGAACCGTAAGTCCTAGACGCTCGCTCTTGGCTGCATTCGATTCAGCTCGTGGCAGCCAGTCTAAAAAACACTATCTTGGACTTCTCTGCATGTTTCCCAGGCGAGCAATTGGCAGCATGTTCAGAACCATGTTTCTGTGAATAACTCCTGAACCGTAAGTCACAGACGCTCGCTCTTGGCTGCATTCGATTCAGCTCGTGGCAGCCAGTCTAAAAAACACTATCTTGGACTTCTCTGCATGTTCCTAAGGCAAATGTTTCTAAAGCTAATTCTTGAACCGTAAGTCCTAGACGCTCGATCTTGGCGGCATTCGTCTCAGCGCCTGGCAATTAGTATAGGAGCACTGTGTTTGACTTCTCTGGATGTTTCCCAGGCGAGTTATTGACAAGTAAATCCTAGACGCTCGATCTTGGTTATTTTCGCTTTCGCGGCTGGCAGTAAAAGAACCATGTTTCTGTGAATAACTCCTGAACCGTAAGTCCTAGACGCTCGCTCTTGGCTGCATTCGATTCAGCTCGTGGCAGCCAGTCTAAAAAACACTATCTTGGACTTCTCTGCATGTTTCCCAGGCGAGCAATTGGCAGCATGTTCAGAACCATGTTTCTGTGAATAACTCCTGAACCGTAAGTCCTAGACGCTCGCTCTTGGCTGCATTCGATTCAGCTCGTGGCAGCCAGTCTAAAAAACACTATCTTGGACTTCTCTGCATGTTTCCCAGGCGAGCAATTGGCAGCATGTTCAGAACCATGTTTCTGTGAATAACTCCTGAACCGTAAGTCCTAGACGCTCGCTCTTGGCTGCATTCGATTCAGCTCGTGGCAGCCAGTCTAAAAAACACTATCTTGGACTTCTCTGCATGTTTCCCAGGCGAGCAATTGGCAGCATGTTCAGAACCATGTTTCTGTGAATAACTCCTGAACCGTAAGTCACAGACGCTCGCTCTTGGCTGCATTCGATTCAGCTCGTGGCAGCCAGTCTAAAAAACACTATCTTGGACTTCTCTGCATGTTCCTAAGGCAAATGTTTCTAAAGCTAATTCTTGAACCGTAAGTCCTAGACGCTCGATCTTGGCGGCATTCGTCTCAGCGCCTGGCAATTAGTATAGGAGCACTGTGTTTGACTTCTCTGGATGTTTCCCAGGCGAGTTATTGACAAGTAAATCCTAGACGCTCGATCTTGGTTATTTTCGCTTTCGCGGCTGGCAGTAAAAGAACCATGTTTCTGTGAATAACTCCTGAACCGTAAGTCCTAGACGCTCGCTCTTGGCTGCATTCGATTCAGCTCGTGGCAGCCAGTCTAAAAAACACTATCTTGGACTTCTCTGCATGTTTCCCAGGCGAGCAATTGGCAGCATGTTCAGAACCATGTTTCTGTGAATAACTCCTGAACCGTAAGTCCTAGACGCTCGCTCTTGGCTGCATTCGATTCAGCTCGTGGCAGCCAGTCTAAAAAACACTATCTTGGACTTCTCTGCATGTTTCCCAGGCGAGCAATTGGCAGCATGTTCAGAACCATGTTTCTGTGAATAACTCCTGAACCGTAAGTCCTAGACGCTCGCTCTTGGCTGCATTCGATTCAGCTCGTGGCAGCCAGTCTAAAAAACACTATCTTGGACTTCTCTGCATGTTTCCCAGGCGAGCAATTGGCAGCATGTTCAGAACCATGTTTCTGTGAATAACTCCTGAACCGTAAGTCCTAGACGCTCGCTCTTGGCTGCATTCGATTCAGCTCGTGGCAGCCAGTCTAAAAAACACTATCTTGGACTTCTCTGCATGTTTCCCAGGCGAGCAATTGGCAGCATGTTCAGAACCATGTTTCTGTGAATAACTCCTGAACCGTAAGTCACAGACGCTCGCTCTTGGCTGCATTCGATTCAGCTCGTGGCAGCCAGTCTAAAAAACACTATCTTGGACTTCTCTGCATGTTCCTAAGGCAAATGTTTCTAAAGCTAATTCTTGAACCGTAAGTCCTAGACGCTCGATCTTGGCGGCATTCGTCTCAGCGCCTGGCAATTAGTATAGGAGCACTGTGTTTGACTTCTCTGGATGTTTCCCAGGCGAGTTATTGACAAGTAAATCCTAGACGCTCGATCTTGGTTATTTTCGCTTTCGCGGTTGGCAGTAAAAGAACCATGTTTCTGTGAATAACTCCTGAACCGTAAGTCCTAGACGCTCGCTCTTGGCTGCATTCGATTCAGCTCGTGGCAGCCAGTCTAAAAAACACTATCTTGGACTTCTCTGCATGTTTCCCAGGCGAGCAATTGGCAGCATGTTCAGAACCATGTTTCTGTGAATAACTCCTGAACCGTAAGTCCTAGACGCTCGCTCTTGGCTGCATTCGATTCAGCTCGTGGCAGCCAGTCTAAAAAACACTATCTTGGACTTCTCTGCATGTTTCCCAGGCGAGCAATTGGCAGCATGTTCAGAACCATGTTTCTGTGAATAACTCCTGAACCGTAAGTCACAGACGCTCGCTCTTGGCTGCATTCGATTCAGCTCGTGGCAGCCAGTCTAAAAAACACTATCTTGGACTTCTCTGCATGTTCCTAAGGCAAATGTTTCTAAAGCTAATTCTTGAACCGTAAGTCCTAGACGCTCGATCTTGGCGGCATTCGTCTCAGCGCCTGGCAATTAGTATAGGAGCACTGTGTTTGACTTCTCTGGATGTTTCCCAGGCGAGTTATTGACAAGTAAATCCTAGACGCTCGATCTTGGTTATTTTCGCTTTCGCGGCTGGCAGTAAAAGAACCATGTTTCTGTGAATAACTCCTGAACCGTAAGTCCTAGACGCTCGCTCTTGGCTGCATTCGATTCAGCTCGTGGCAGCCAGTCTAAAAAACACTATCTTGGACTTCTCTGCATGTTTCCCAGGCGAGCAATTGGCAGCATGTTCAGAACCATGTTTCTGTGAATAACTCCTGAACCGTAAGTCCTAGACGCTCGCTCTTGGCTGCATTCGATTCAGCTCGTGGCAGCCAGTCTAAAAAACACTATCTTGGACTTCTCTGCATGTTTCCCAGGCGAGCAATTGGCAGCATGTTCAGAACCATGTTTCTGTGAATAACTCCTGAACCGTAAGTCACAGACGCTCGCTCTTGGCTGCATTCGATTCAGCTCGTGGCAGCCAGTCTAAAAAACACTATCTTGGACTTCTCTGCATGTTCCTAAGGCAAATGTTTCTAAAGCTAATTCTTGAACCGTAAGTCCTAGACGCTCGATCTTGGCGGCATTCGTCTCAGCGCCTGGCAATTAGTATAGGAGCACTGTGTTTGACTTCTCTGGATGTTTCCCAGGCGAGTTATTGACAAGTAAATCCTAGACGCTCGATCTTGGTTATTTTCGCTTTCGCGGCTGGCAGTAAAAGAACCATGTTTCTGTGAATAACTCCTGAACCGTAAGTCCTAGACGCTCGCTCTTGGCTGCATTCGATTCAGCTCGTGGCAGCCAGTCTAAAAAACACTATCTTGGACTTCTCTGCATGTTTCCCAGGCGAGCAATTGGCAGCATGTTCAGAACCATGTTTCTGTGAATAACTCCTGAACCGTAAGTCCTAGACGCTCGCTCTTGGCTGCATTCGATTCAGCTCGTGGCAGCCAGTCTAAAAAACACTATCTTGGACTTCTCTGCATGTTTCCCAGGCGAGCAATTGGCAGCATGTTCAGAACCATGTTTCTGTGAATAACTCCTGAACCGTAAGTCCTAGACGCTCGCTCTTGGCTGCATTCGATTCAGCTCGTGGCAGCCAGTCTAAAAAACACTATCTTGGACTTCTCTGCATGTTTCCCAGGCGAGCAATTGGCAGCATGTTCAGAACCATGTTTCTGTGAATAACTCCTGAACCGTAAGTCACAGACGCTCGCTCTTGGCTGCATTCGATTCAGCTCGTGGCAGCCAGTCTAAAAAACACTATCTTGGACTTCTCTGCATGTTCCTAAGGCAAATGTTTCTAAAGCTAATTCTTGAACCGTAAGTCCTAGACGCTCGATCTTGGCGGCATTCGTCTCAGCGCCTGGCAATTAGTATAGGAGCACTGTGTTTGACTTCTCTGGATGTTTCCCAGGCGAGTTATTGACAAGTAAATCCTAGACGCTCGATCTTGGTTATTTTCGCTTTCGCGGCTGGCAGTAAAAGAACCATGTTTCTGTGAATAACTCCTGAACCGTAAGTCCTAGACGCTCGCTCTTGGCTGCATTCGATTCAGCTCGTGGCAGCCAGTCTAAAAAACACTATCTTGGACTTCTCTGCATGTTTCCCAGGCGAGCAATTGGCAGCATGTTCAGAACCATGTTTCTGTGAATAACTCCTGAACCGTAAGTCCTAGACGCTCGCTCTTGGCTGCATTCGATTCAGCTCGTGGCAGCCAGTCTAAAAAACACTATCTTGGACTTATCTGCATGTTTCCCAGGCGAGCAATTGGCAGCATGTTCAGAACCATGTTTCTGTGAATAACTCCTGAACCGTAAGTCCTAGACGCTCGCTCTTGGCTGCATTCGATTCAGCTCGTGGCAGCCAGTCTAAAAAACACTATCTTGGACTTCTCTGCATGTTTCCCAGGCGAGCAATTGGCAGCATGTTCAGAACCATGTTTCTGTGAATAACTCCTGAACCGTAAGTCCTAGACGCTCGCTCTTGGCTGCATTCGATTCAGCTCGTGGCAGCCAGTCTAAAAAACACTATCTTGGACTTCTCTGCATGTTTCCCAGGCGAGCAATTGGCAGCATGTTCAGAACCATGTTTCTGTGAATAACTCCTGAACCGTAAGTCACAGACGCTCGCTCTTGGCTGCATTCGATTCAGCTCGTGGCAGCCAGTCTAAAAAACACTATCTTGGACTTCTCTGCATGTTCCTAAGGCAAATGTTTCTAAAGCTAATTCTTGAACCGTAAGTCCTAGACGCTCGATCTTGGCGGCATTCGTCTCAGCGCCTGGCAATTAGTATAGGAGCACTGTGTTTGACTTCTCTGGATGTTTCCCAGGCGAGTTATTGACAAGTAAATCCTAGACGCTCGATCTTGGTTATTTTCGCTTTCGCGGCTGGCAGTAAAAGAACCATGTTTCTGTGAATAACTCCTGAACCGTAAGTCCTAGACGCTCGCTCTTGGCTGCATTCGATTCAGCTCGTGGCAGCCAGTCTAAAAAAACACTATCTTGGACTTCTCTGCATGTTTCCCAGGCGAGCAATTGGCAGCATGTTCAAAACCATGTTTCTGAGGCTAATTCCTTAACCGTAAGTCCTAGACGCTCGATCTTGGCGGCATTCGTCTCAGCGCCTGGCAATTAGTATAGGAGCACTGTGTTTGACTTCTCTGGATGTTTCCCAGGCGAGTTATTGACAAGTAAATCCTAGACGCTCGATCTTGGTTATTTTCGCTTTCGCGGTTGGCAGTAAAAGAACCATGTTTCTGTGAATAACTCCTGAACCGTAAGTCCTAGACGCTCGCTCTTGGCTGCATTCGATTCAGCTCGTGGCAGCCAGTCTAAAAAACACTATCTTGGACTTCTCTGCATGTTTCCCAGGCGAGCAATTGGCAGCATGTTCAGAACCATGTTTCTGTGAATAACTCCTGAACCGTAAGTCCTAGACGCTCGCTCTTGGCTGCATTCGATTCAGCTCGTGGCAGCCAGTCTAAAAAACACTATCTTGGACTTCTCTGCATGTTTCCCAGGCGAGCAATTGGCAGCATGTTCAGAACCATGTTTCTGTGAATAACTCCTGAACCGTAAGTCACAGACGCTCGCTCTTGGCTGCATTCGATTCAGCTCGTGGCAGCCAGTCTAAAAAACACTATCTTGGACTTCTCTGCATGTTCCTAAGGCAAATGTTTCTAAAGCTAATTCTTGAACCGTAAGTCCTAGACGCTCGATCTTGGCGGCATTCGTCTCAGCGCCTGGCAATTAGTATAGGAGCACTGTGTTTGACTTCTCTGGATGTTTCCCAGGCGAGTTATTGACAAGTAAATCCTAGACGCTCGATCTTGGTTATTTTCGCTTTCGCGGCTGGCAGTAAAAGAACCATGTTTCTGTGAATAACTCCTGAACCGTAAGTCCTAGACGCTCGCTCTTGGCTGCATTCGATTCAGCTCGTGGCAGCCAGTCTAAAAAACACTATCTTGGACTTCTCTGCATGTTTCCCAGGCGAGCAATTGGCAGCATGTTCAGAACCATGTTTCTGTGAATAACTCCTGAACCGTAAGTCCTAGACGCTCGCTCTTGGCTGCATTCGATTCAGCTCGTGGCAGCCAGTCTAAAAAACACTATCTTGGACTTCTCTGCATGTTTCCCAGGCGAGCAATTGGCAGCATGTTCAGAACCATGTTTCTGTGAATAACTCCTTTACCGTAAGTCCTAGACGCTCGCTCTTGGCTGCATTCGATTCAGCTCGTGGCAGCCAGTCTAAAAAACACTATCTTGGACTTCTCTGCATGTTTCCCAGGCGAGCAATTGGCAGCATGTTCAGAACCATGTTTCTGTGAATAACTCCTGAACCGTAAGTCACAGACGCTCGCTCTTGGCTGCATTCGATTCAGCTCGTGGCAGCCAGTCTAAAAAACACTATCTTGGACTTCTCTGCATGTTCCTAAGGCAAATGTTTCTAAAGCTAATTCTTGAACCGTAAGTCCTAGACGCTCGATCTTGGCGGCATTCGTCTCAGCGCCTGGCAATTAGTATAGGAGCACTGTGTTTGACTTCTCTGGATGTTTCCCAGGCGAGTTATTGACAAGTAAATCCTAGACGCTCGATCTTGGTTATTTTCGCTTTCGCGGTTGGCAGTAAAAGAACCATGTTTCTGTGAATAACTCCTGAACCGTAAGTCCTAGACGCTCGCTCTTGGCTGCATTCGATTCAGCTCGTGGCAGCCAGTCTAAAAAACACTATCTTGGACTTCTCTGCATGTTTCCCAGGCGAGCAATTGGCAGCATGTTCAGAACCATGTTTCTGTGAATAACTCCTGAACCGTAAGTCCTAGACGCTCGCTCTTGGCTGCATTCGATTCAGCTCGTGGCAGCCAGTCTAAAAAACACTATCTTGGACTTCTCTGCATGTTTCCCAGGCGAGCAATTGGCAGCATGTTCAGAACCATGTTTCTGTGAATAACTCCTGAACCGTAAGTCCTAGACGCTCGCTCTTGGCTGCATTCGATTCAGCTCGTGGCAGCCAGTCTAAAAAACACTATCTTGGACTTCTCTGCATGTTTCCCAGGCGAGCAATTGGCAGCATGTTCAAAACCATGTTTCTGAGGCTAATTCCTTAACCGTAAGTCCTAGACGCTCGATCTTGGCGGCATTCGTCTCAGCGCCTGGCAATTAGTATAGGAGCACTGTGTTTGACTTCTCTGGATGTTTCCCAGGCGAGTTATTGACAAGTAAATCCTAGACGCTCGATCTTGGTTATTTTCGCTTTCGCGGCTGGCAGTAAAAGAACCATGTTTCTGTGAATAACTCCTGAACCGTAAGTCCTAGACGCTCGCTCTTGGCTGCATTCGATTCAGCTCGTGGCAGCCAGTCTAAAAAACACTATCTTGGACTTCTCTGCATGTTTCCCAGGCGAGCAATTGGCAGCATGTTCAGAACCATGTTTCTGTGAATAACTCCTGAACCGTAAGTCCTAGACGCTCGCTCTTGGCTGCATTCGATTCAGCTCGTGGCAGCCAGTCTAAAAAACACTATCTTGGACTTCTCTGCATGTTTCCCAGACGAGCAATTGGCAGCATGTTCAGAACCATGTTTCTGTGAATAACTCCTGAACCGTAAGTCCTAGACGCTCGATCTTGGCGGCATTCGTCTCAGCGCCTGGCAATTAGTATAGGAGCACTGTGTTTGACTTCTCTGGATGTTTCCCAGGCGAGTTATTGACAAGTAAATCCTAGACGCTCGATCTTGGTTATTTTCGCTTTCGCGGCTGGCAGTAAAAGAACCATGTTTCTGTGAATAACTCCTGAACCGTAAGTCCTAGACGCTCGCTCTTGGCTGCATTCGATTCAGCTCGTGGCAGCCAGTCTAAAAAACACTATCTTGGACTTCTCTGCATGTTTCCCAGGCGAGCAATTGGCAGCATGTTCAGAACCATGTTTCTGTGAATAACTCCTGAACCGTAAGTCCTAGACGCTCGCTCTTGGCTGCATTCGATTCAGCTCGTGGCAGCCAGTCTAAAAAACACTATCTTGGACTTCTCTGCATGTTTCCCAGGCGAGCAATTGGCAGCATGTTCAGAACCATGTTTCTGTGAATAACTCCTGAACCGTAAGTCCTAGACGCTCGCTCTTGGCTGCATTCGATTCAGCTCGTGGCAGCCAGTCTACAAAACACTATCTTGGACTTCTCTGCATGTTTCCCAGGCGAGCAATTGGCAGCATGTTCAGAACCATGTTTCTGTGAATAACTCCTGAACCGTAAGTCACAGACGCTCGCTCTTGGCTGCATTCGATTCAGCTCGTGGCAGCCAGTCTAAAAAACACTATCTTGGACTTCTCTGCATGTTCCTAAGGCAAATGTTTCTAAAGCTAATTCTTGAACCGTAAGTCCTAGACGCTCGCTCTTGGCTGCATTCGATTCAGCTCGTGGCAGCCAGTCTAAAAAACACTATCTTGGACTTCTCTGCATGTTTCCCAGGCGAGCAATTGGCAGCATGTTCAGAACCATGTTTCTGTGAATAACTCCTTTACCGTAAGTCCTAGACGCTCGCTCTTGGCTGCATTCGATTCAGCTCGTGGCAGCCAGTCTAAAAAACACTATCTTGGACTTCTCTGCATGTTTCCCAGGCGAGCAATTGGCAGCATGTTCAGAACCATGTTTCTGTGAATAACTCCTGAACCGTAAGTCACAGACGCTCGCTCTTGGCTGCATTCGATTCAGCTCGTGGCAGCCAGTCTAAAAAACACTATCTTGGACTTCTCTGCATGTTCCTAAGGCAAATGTTTCTAAAGCTAATTCTTGAACCGTAAGTCCTAGACGCTCGATCTTGGCGGCATTCGTCTCAGCGCCTGGCAATTAGTATAGGAGCACTGTGTTTGACTTCTCTGGATGTTTCCCAGGCGAGTTATTGACAAGTAAATCCTAGACGCTCGATCTTGGTTATTTTCGCTTTCGCGGTTGGCAGTAAAAGAACCATGTTTCTGTGAATAACTCCTGAACCGTAAGTCCTAGACGCTCGCTCTTGGCTGCATTCGATTCAGCTCGTGGCAGCCAGTCTAAAAAACACTATCTTGGACTTCTCTGCATGTTTCCCAGGCGAGCAATTGGCAGCATGTTCAGAACCATGTTTCTGTGAATAACTCCTGAACCGTAAGTCCTAGACGCTCGCTCTTGGCTGCATTCGATTCAGCTCGTGGCAGCCAGTCTAAAAAACACTATCTTGGACTTCTCTGCATGTTTCCCAGGCGAGCAATTGGCAGCATGTTCAGAACCATGTTTCTGTGAATAACTCCTGAACCGTAAGTCCTAGACGCTCGCTCTTGGCTGCATTCGATTCAGCTCGTGGCAGCCAGTCTAAAAAACACTATCTTGGACTTCTCTGCATGTTTCCCAGGCGAGCAATTGGCAGCATGTTCAAAACCATGTTTCTGAGGCTAATTCCTTAACCGTAAGTCCTAGACGCTCGATCTTGGCGGCATTCGTCTCAGTGCCTGGCAATTAGTATAGGAGCACTGTGTTTGACTTCTCTGGATGTTTCCCAGGCGAGTTATTGACAAGTAAATCCTAGACGCTCGATCTTGGTTATTTTCGCTTTCGCGGCTGGCAGTAAAAGAACCATGTTTCTGTGAATAACTCCTGAACCGTAAGTCCTAGACGCTCGCTCTTGGCTGCATTCGATTCAGCTCGTGGCAGCCAGTCTAAAAAACACTATCTTGGACTTCTCTGCATGTTTCCCAGGCGAGCAATTGGCAGCATGTTCAGAACCATGTTTCTGTGAATAACTCCTGAACCGTAAGTCCTAGACGCTCGCTCTTGGCTGCATTCGATTCAGCTCGTGGCAGCCAGTCTAAAAAACACTATCTTGGACTTCTCTGCATGTTTCCCAGACGAGCAATTGGCAGCATGTTCAGAACCATGTTTCTGTGAATAACTCCTGAACCGTAAGTCCTAGACGCTCGATCTTGGCGGCATTCGTCTCAGCGCCTGGCAATTAGTATAGGAGCACTGTGTTTGACTTCTCTGGATGTTTCCCAGGCGAGTTATTGACAAGTAAATCCTAGACGCTCGATCTTGGTTATTTTCGCTTTCGCGGCTGGCAGTAAAAGAACCATGTTTCTGTGAATAACTCCTGAACCGTAAGTCCTAGACGCTCGCTCTTGGCTGCATTCGATTCAGCTCGTGGCAGCCAGTCTAAAAAACACTATCTTGGACTTCTCTGCATGTTTCCCAGGCGAGCAATTGGCAGCATGTTCAGAACCATGTTTCTGTGAATAACTCCTGAACCGTAAGTCCTAGACGCTCGCTCTTGGCTGCATTCGATTCAGCTCGTGGCAGCCAGTCTAAAAAACACTATCTTGGACTTCTCTGCATGTTTCCCAGGCGAGCAATTGGCAGCATGTTCAGAACCATGTTTCTGTGAATAACTCCTGAACCGTAAGTCCTAGACGCTCGCTCTTGGCTGCATTCGATTCAGCTCGTGGCAGCCAGTCTACAAAACACTATCTTGGACTTCTCTGCATGTTTCCCAGGCGAGCAATTGGCAGCATGTTCAGAACCATGTTTCTGTGAATAACTCCTGAACCGTAAGTCACAGACGCTCGCTCTTGGCTGCATTCGATTCAGCTCGTGGCAGCCAGTCTAAAAAACACTATCTTGGACTTCTCTGCATGTTCCTAAGGCAAATGTTTCTAAAGCTAATTCTTGAACCGTAAGTCCTAGACGCTCGATCTTGGCGGCATTCGTCTCAGCGCCTGGCAATTAGTATAGGAGCACTGTGTTTGACTTCTCTGGATGTTTCCCAGGCGAGTTATTGACAAGTAAATCCTAGACGCTCGATCTTGGTTATTTTCGCTTTCGCGGCTGGCAGTAAAAGAACCATGTTTCTGTGAATAACTCCTGAACCGTAAGTCCTAGACGCTCGCTCTTGGCTGCATTCGATTCAGCTCGTGGCAGCCAGTCTAAAAAACACTATCTTGGACTTCTCTGCATGTTTCCCAGGCGAGCAATTGGCAGCATGTTCAGAACCATGTTTCTGTGAATAACTCCTGAACCGTAAGTCACAGACGCTCGCTCTTGCTGCATTCGATTCAGCTCGTGGCAGCCAGTCTAAAAACACTATCTTGGACTTCTCTGCATGTTCCTAAGGCAAATGTTTCTAAAGCTAATTCTTGAACCGTAAGTCCTAGACGCTCGATCTTGGCGGCATTCGTCTCAGCGCCTGGCAATTAGTATAGGAGCACTGTGTTTGACTTCTCTGGATGTTTCCCAGGCGAGTTATTGACAAGTAAATCCTAGACGCTCGATCTTGGTTATTTTCGCTTTCGCGGTTGGCAGTAAAAGAACCATGTTTCTGTGAATAACTCCTGAACCGTAAGTCCTAGACGCTCGCTCTTGGCTGCATTCGATTCAGCTCGTGGCAGCCAGTCTAAAAAACACTATCTTGGACTTCTCTGCATGTTTCCCAGGCGAGCAATTGGCAGCATGTTCAGAACCATGTTTCTGTGAATAACTCCTGAACCGTAAGTCCTAGACGCTCGCTCTTGGCTGCATTCGATTCAGCTCGTGGCAGCCAGTCTAAAAAACACTATCTTGGACTTCTCTGCATGTTTCCCAGGCGAGCAATTGGCAGCATGTTCAGAACCATGTTTCTGTGAATAACTCCTGAACCGTAAGTCCTAGACGCTCGCTCTTGGCTGCATTCGATTCAGCTCGTGGCAGCCAGTCTAAAAAACACTATCTTGACTTCTCTGCATGTTTCCCAGGCGAGCAATTGGCAGCATGTTCAGAACCATGTTTCTGTGAATAACTCCTGAACCGTAAGTCACAGACGCTCGCTCTTGGCTGCATTCGATTCAGCTCGTGGCAGCCAGTCTAAAAAACACTATCTTGGACTTCTCTGCATGTTCCTAAGGCAAATGTTTCTAAAGCTAATTCTTGAACGTAAGTCCTAGACGCTCGATCTTGGCGGCATTCGTCTCAGCGCCTGGCAATTAGTATAGGAGCACTGTGTTTGACTTCTCTGGATGTTTCCCAGGCGAGTTATTGACAAGTAAATCCTAGACGCTCGATCTTGGTTATTTTCGCTTTCGCGGCTGGCAGTAAAAGAACCATGTTTCTGTGAATAACTCCTGAACCGTAAGTCCTAGACGCTCGCTCTTGGCTGCATTCGATTCAGCTCGTGGCAGCCAGTCTAAAAAACACTATCTTGGACTTCTCTGCATGTTCCCAGGCGAGCAATTGGCAGCATGTTCAGAACCATGTTTCTGTGAATAACTCCTGAACCGTAAGTCCTAGACGCTCGCTCTTGGCTGCATTCGATTCAGCTCGTGGCAGCCAGTCTAAAAAACACTATCTTGGACTTCTCTGCATGTTTCCCAGGCGAGCAATTGGCAGCATGTTCAGAACCATGTTTCTGTGAATAACTCCTGAACCGTAAGTCCTAGACGCTCGCTCTTGGCTGCATTCGATTCAGCTCGTGGCAGCCAGTCTAAAAAACACTATCTTGGACTTCTCTGCATGTTTCCCAGGCGAGCAATTGGCAGCATGTTCAGAACCATGTTTCTGTGAATAACTCCTGAACCGTAAGTCCTAGACGCTCGCTCTTGGCTGCATTCGATTCAGCTCGTGGCAGCCAGTCTAAAAACACTATCTTGGACTTCTCTGCATGTTTCCCAGGCGAGCAATTGGCAGCATGTTCAGAACCATGTTTCTGTGAATAACTCCTGAACCGTAAGTCACAGACGCTCGCTCTTGGCTGCATTCGATTCAGCTCGTGGCAGCCAGTCTAAAAAACACTATCTTGGACTTCTCTGCATGTTCCTAAGGCAAATGTTTCTAAAGCTAATTCTTGAACCGTAAGTCCTAGACGCTCGATCTTGGCGGCATTCGTCTCAGCGCCTGGCAATTAGTATAGGAGCACTGTGTTTGACTTCTCTGGATGTTTCCCAGGCGAGTTATTGACAAGTAAATCCTAGACGCTCGATCTTGGTTATTTTCGCTTTCGCGGCTGGCAGTAAAAGACCATGTTTCTGTGAATAACTCCTGAACCGTAAGTCCTAGACGCTCGCTCTTGGCTGCATTCGATTCAGCTCGTGGCAGCCAGTCTAAAAAACACTATCTTGGACTTCTCTGCATGTTTCCCAGGCGAGCAATTGGCAGCATGTTCAGAACCATGTTTCTGTGAATAACTCCTGAACCGTAAGTCCTAGACGCTCGCTCTTGGCTGCATTCGATTCAGCTCGTGGCAGCCAGTCTAAAAAACACTATCTTGGACTTCTCTGCATGTTCCTAAGGCAATGTTTCTAAAGCTAATCTTGAACCGTAAGTCCTAGACGCTCGATCTTGGCGGCATTCGTCTCAGCGCCTGGCAATTAGTATAGGAGCACTGTGTTTGACTTCTCTGGATGTTTCCCAGGCGAGTTATTGACAAGTAAATCCTAGACGCTCGATCTTGGTTATTTTCGCTTTCGCGGCTGGCAGTAAAAGAACCATGTTTCTGTGAATAACTCCTGAACCGTAAGTCCTAGACGCTCGCTCTTGGCTGCATTCGATTCAGCTCGTGGCAGCCAGTCTAAAAACACTATCTTGGACTTCTCTGCATGTTTCCCAGGCGAGCAATTGGCAGCATGTTCAGAACCATGTTTCTGTGAATAACTCCTGAACCGTAAGTCCTAGACGCTCGCTCTTGGCTGCCATTCGATTCAGCTCGTGGCAGCCCAGTCTAAAAAACACTATCTTGGACTTCTCTGCATGTTTCCCAGGCGAGCAATTGGCAGCATGTTCAGAACCATGTTTCTGTGAATAACTCCTGAACCGTAAGTCCTAGACGCTCGCTCTTGCTGCATTCGATTCAGCTCGTGGCAGCCAGTCTAAAAAACACTATCTTGGACTTCTCTGCATGTTCCTAAGGCAAATGTTTCTAAAGCTAATTCTTGAACCGTAAGTCCTAGACGCTCGATCTTGGCGGCATTCGTCTCAGCGCCTGGCAATTAGTATAGGAGCACTGTGTTTGACTTCTCTGGATGTTTCCCAGGCGAGTTATTGACAAGTAAATCCTAGACGCTCGATCTTGGTTATTTTCGCTTTCGCGGCTGGCAGTAAAAGAACCATGTTTCTGTGAATAACTCCTGAACCGTAAGTCCTAGACGCTCGCTCTTGGCTGCATTCGATTCCAGCTCGTGGCAGCCAGTCTAAAAAACACTATCTTGGACTTCTCTGCATGTTTCCCAGGCGAGCAATTGGCAGCATGTTCAGAACCATGTTTCTGTGAATAACTCCTGAACCGTAAGTCCTAGACGCTCGCTCTTGGCTGCATTCGATTCAGCTCGTGGCAGCCAGTCTAAAAACACTATCTTGGACTTCTCTGCATGTTTCCCAGGCGAGCAATTGGCAGCATGTTCAGAACCATGTTTCTGTGAATAACTCCTGAACCGTAAGTCCTAGACGCTCGCTCTTGGCTGCATTCGATTCAGCTCGTGGCAGCCAGTCTAAAAAACACTATCTTGGACTTCTCTGCATGTTTCCCAGGCGAGCAATTGGCAGCATGTTCAGAACCATGTTTCTGTGAATAACTCCTGAACCGTAAGTCACAGACGCTCGCTCTTGGCTGCATTCGATTCAGCTCGTGGCAGCCAGTCTAAAAAACACTATCTTGGACTTCTCTGCATGTTCCTAAGGCAAATGTTTCTAAAGCTAATTCTTGAACCGTAAGTCCTAGACGCTCGATCTTGGCGGCATTCGTCTCAGCGCCTGGCAATTAGTATAGGAGCACTGTGTTTGACTTCTCTGGATGTTTCCCAGGCGAGTTATTGACAAGTAAATCCTAGACGCTCGATCTTGGTTATTTTCGCTTCCGCGGCTGGCAGTAAAGAACCATGTTTCTGTGAATAACTCCTGAACCGTAAGTCCTAGACGCTCGCTCTTGGCTGGCATTCGATTCAGCTCGTGGCAGCCAGTCTAAAAAACACTATCTTGGACTTCTCTGCATGTTTCCCAGGCGAGCAATTGGCAGCATGTTCAGAACCATGTTTCTGTGAATAACTCCTGAACCGTAAGTCCTAGACGCTCGCTCTTGGCTGCATTCGATTCAGCTCGTGGCAGCCAGTCTAAAAAACACTATCTTGGACTTCTCTGCATGTTTCCCAGGCGAGCAATTGGCAGCATGTTCAGAACCATGTTTCTGTGAATAACTCCTTAACCGTAAGTCCTAGACGCTCGCTCTTGGCTGCATTCGATTCAGCTCGTGGCAGCCAGTCTAAAAAAACACTATCTTGGACTTCTCTGCATGTTTCCCAGGCGAGCAATTGGCAGCATGTTCAGAACCATGTTTCTGTGAATAACTCCTGAACCGTAAGTCCTAGACGCTCGCTCTTGGCTGCATTCGATTCAGCTCGTGGCAGCCAGTCTAAAAAACACTATCTTGGACTTCTCTGCATGTTTCCCAGGCGAGCAATTGGCAGCATGTTCAGAACCATGTTTCTGTGAATAACTCCTGAACCGTAAGTCCTAGACGCTCGCTCTGGCTGCATTCGATTCAGCTCGTGGCAGCCAGTCTAAAAAACACTATCTTGGACTTCTCTGCATGTTTCCCAGGCGAGCAATTGGCAGCATGTTCAGAACCATGTTTCTGTGAATAACTCCTGAACCGTAAGTCACAGACGCTCGCTCTTGGCTGCATTCGATTCAGCTCGTGGCAGCCAGTCTAAAAAACACTATCTTGGACTTCTCTGCATGTTCCTAAGGCAAATGTTTCTAAAGCTAATTCTTGAACCGTAAGTCCTAGACGCTCGATCTTGGCGGCATTCGTCTCAGCGCCTGGCAATTAGTATAGGAGCACTGTGTTTGACTTCTCTGGATGTTTCCCAGGCGAGTTATTGACAAGTAAATCCTAGACGCTCGATCTTGGTTATTTTCGCTTTCGCGGCTGGCAGTAAAAGAACCATGTTTCTGTGAATAACTCCTGAACCGTAAGTCCTAGACGCTCGCTCTTGGCTGCATTCGATTCAGCTCGTGGCAGCCAGTCTAAAAAACACTATCTTGGACTTCTCTGCATGTTTCCCAGGCGAGCAATTGGCAGCATGTTCAGAACCATGTTTCTGTGAATAACTCCTGAACCGTAAGTCCTAGACGCTCGCTCTTGGCTGCATTCGATTCAGCTCGTGGCAGCCAGTCTAAAAAACACTATCTTGGACTTCTCTGCATGTTTCCCAGGCGAGCAATTGGCAGCATGTTCAGAACCATGTTTCTGAGGCTAATTCCTTAACCGTAAGTCCTAGACGCTCGATCTTGGCGGCATTCGTCTCAGCGCCTGGCAATTAGTATAGGAGCACTGTGTTTGACTTCTCTGGATGTTTCCCTGGCGAGTTATTGACAAGTAAATCCTAGACGCTCGATCTTGGTTATTTTCGCTTTCGCGGCTGGCAGTAAAAGAACCATGTTTCTGTGAATAACTCCTGAACCGTAAGTCCTAGACGCTCGCTCTTGGCTGCATTCGATTCAGCTCGTGGCAGCCAGTCTAAAAAACACTATCTTGGACTTCTCTGCATGTTTCCCAGGCGAGCAATTGGCAGCATGTTCAGAACCATGTTTCTGTGAATAACTCCTGAACCGTAAGTCCTAGACGCTCGCTCTTGGCTGCATTCGATTCAGCTCGTGGCAGCTAGTCTAAAAAACACTATCTTGGACTTCTCTGCATGTTTCCCAGGCGAGCAATTGGCAGCATGTTCAGAACCATGTTTCTGTGAATAACTCCTGAACCGTAAGTCCTAGACGCTCGCTCTTGGCTGCATTCGATTCAGCTCGTGGCAGCCAGTCTAAAAAACACTATCTTGGACTTCTCTGCATGTTTCCCAGGCGAGCAATTGGCAGCATGTTCAGAACCATGTTTCTGTGAATAACTCCTGAACCGTAAGTCCTAGACGCTCGCTCTTGGCTGCATTCGATTCAGCTCGTGGCAGCCAGTCTAAAAAACACTATCTTGGACTTCTCTGCATGTTTCCCAGGCGAGCAATTGGCAGCATGTTCAGAACCATGTTTCTGTGAATAACTCCTGAACCGTAAGTCCTAGACGCTCGCTCTTGGCTGCATTCGATTCAGCTCGTGGCAGCCAGTCTAAAAAACACTATCTTGGACTTCTCTGCATGTTTCCCAGGCGAGCAATTGGCAGCATGTTCAGAACCATGTTTCTGTGAATAACTCCTGAACCGTAAGTCACAGACGCTCGCTCTTGGCTGCATTCGATTCAGCTCGTGGCAGCCAGTCTAAAAAACACTATCTTGGACTTCTCTGCATGTTCCTAAGGCAAATGTTTCTAAAGCTAATTCTTGAACCGTAAGTCCTAGACGCTCGATCTTGGCGGCATTCGTCTCAGCGCCTGGCAATTAGTATAGGAGCACTGTGTTTGACTTCTCTGGATGTTTCCCAGGCGAGTTATTGACAAGTAAATCCTAGACGCTCGATCTTGGTTATTTTCGCTTTCGCGGCTGGCAGTAAAAGAACCATGTTTCTGTGAATAACTCCTGAACCGTAAGTCCTAGACGCTCGCTCTTGGCTGCATTCGATTCAGCTCGTGGCAGCCAGTCTAAAAAACACTATCTTGGACTTCTCTGCATGTTTCCCAGGCGAGCAATTGGCAGCATGTTCAGAACCATGTTTCTGTGAATAACTCCTGAACCGTAAGTCCTAGACGCTCGCTCTTGGCTGCATTCGATTCAGCTCGTGGCAGCCAGTCTAAAAAACACTATCTTGGACTTCTCTGCATGTTTCCCAGGCGAGCAATTGGCAGCATGTTCAGAACCATGTTTCTGTGAATAACTCCTGAACCGTAAGTCCTAGACGCTCGCTCTTGGCTGCATTCGATTCAGCTCGTGGCAGCCAGTCTAAAAAACACTATCTTGGACTTCTCTGCATGTTTCCCAGGCGAGCAATTGGCAGCATGTTCAGAACCATGTTTCTGTGAATAACTCCTGAACCGTAAGTCCTAGACGCTCGCTCTTGGCTGCATTCGATTCAGCTCGTGGCAGCCAGTCTAAAAAACACTATCTTGGACTTCTCTGCATGTTTCCCAGGCGAGCAATTGGCAGCATGTTCAGAACCATGTTTCTGTGAATAACTCCTGAACCGTAAGTCACAGACGCTCGCTCTTGGCTGCATTCGATTCAGCTCGTGGCAGCCAGTCTAAAAAACACTATCTTGGACTTCTCTGCATGTTCCTAAGGCAAATGTTTCTAAAGCTAATTCTTGAACCGTAAGTCCTAGACGCTCGATCTTGGCGGCATTCGTCTCAGCGCCTGGCAATTAGTATAGGAGCACTGTGTTTGACTTCTCTGGATGTTTCCCAGGCGAGTTATTGACAAGTAAATCCTAGACGCTCGATCTTGGTTATTTTCGCTTTCGCGGCTGGCAGTAAAAGAACCATGTTTCTGTGAATAACTCCTGAACCGTAAGTCCTAGACGCTCGCTCTTGGCTGCATTCGATTCAGCTCGTGGCAGCCAGTCTAAAAAACACTATCTTGGACTTCTCTGCATGTTTCCCAGGCGAGCAATTGGCAGCATGTTCAGAACCATGTTTCTGTGAATAACTCCTGAACCGTAAGTCCTAGACGCTCGCTCTTGGCTGCATTCGATTCAGCTCGTGGCAGCCAGTCTAAAAAACACTATCTTGGACTTCTCTGCATGTTTCCCAGGCGAGCAATTGGCAGCATGTTCAGAACCATGTTTCTGTGAATAACTCCTGAACCGTAAGTCCTAGACGCTCGCTCTTGGCTGCATTCGATTCAGCTCGTGGCAGCCAGTCTAAAAAACACTATCTTGGACTTCTCTGCATGTTTCCCAGGCGAGCAATTGGCAGCATGTTCAGAACCATGTTTCTGTGAATAACTCCTGAACCGTAAGTCCTAGACGCTCGCTCTTGGCTGCATTCGATTCAGCTCGTGGCAGCCAGTCTAAAAAACACTATCTTGGACTTCTCTGCATGTTTCCCAGGCGAGCAATTGGCAGCATGTTCAGAACCATGTTTCTGTGAATAACTCCTGAACCGTAAGTCACAGACGCTCGCTCTTGGCTGCATTCGATTCAGCTCGTGGCAGCCAGTCTAAAAAACACTATCTTGGACTTCTCTGCATGTTCCCAAGGCAAATGTTTCTAAAGCTAATTCTTGAACCGTAAGTCCTAGACGCTCGATCTTGGCGGCATTCGTCTCAGCGCCTGGCAATTAGTATAGGAGCACTGTGTTTGACTTCTCTGGATGTTTCCCAGGCGAGTTATTGACAAGTAAATCCTAGACGCTCGATCTTGGTTATTTTCGCTTCGCGGCTGGCAGTAAAAGAACCATGTTTCTGTGAATAACTCCTGAACCGTAAGTCCTAGACGCTCGCTCTTGGCTGCATTCGATTCAGCTCGTGGCAGCCAGTCTAAAAAACACTATCTTGGACTTCTCTGCATGTTTCCCAGGCGAGCAATGGCAGCATGTTCAGAACCATGTTTCTGTGAATAACTCCTGAACCGTAAGTCCTAGACGCTCGCTCTTGGCTGCATTCGATTCAGCTCGTGGCAGCCAGTCTAAAAAACACTATCTTGGACTTCTCTGCATGTTTCCCAGGCGAGCAATTGGCAGCATGTTCAGAACCATGTTTCTGTGAATAACTCCTGAACCGTAAGTCACAGACGCTCGCTCTTGGCTGCATTCGATTCAGCTCGTGGCAGCCAGTCTAAAAAACACTATCTTGGACTTCTCTGCATGTTCCCAAGGCAAATGTTTCTAAAGCTAATTCTTGAACCGTAAGTCCTAGACGCTCGATCTTGGCGGCATTCGTCTCAGCGCCTGGCAATTAGTATAGGAGCACTGTGTTTGACTTCTCTGGATGTTTCCCAGGCGAGTTATTGACAAGTAAATCCTAGACGCTCGATCTTGGTTATTTTCGCTTTCGCGGCTGGCAGTAAAAGAACCATGTTTCTGTGAATAACTCCTGAACCGTAAGTCCTAGACGCTCGCTCTTGGCTGCATTCGATTCAGCTCGTGGCAGCCAGTCTAAAAAACACTATCTTGGACTTCTCTGCATGTTTCCCAGGCGAGCAATTGGCAGCATGTTCAGAACCATGTTTCTGTGAATAACTCCTGAACCGTAAGTCCTAGACGCTCGCTCTTGGCTGCATTCGATTCAGCTCGTGGCAGCCAGTCTAAAAAACACTATCTTGGACTTCTCTGCATGTTTCCCAGGCGAGCAATTGGCAGCATGTTCCAGAACCATGTTTCTGTGAATAACTCCTGAACCGTAAGTCCTAGACGCTCGCTCTTGGCTGCATTCGATTCAGCTCGTGGCAGCCAGTCTAAAAAACACTATCTTGGACTTCTCTGCATGTTTCCCAGGCGAGCAATTGGCAGCATGTTCAGAACCATGTTTCTGTGAATAACTCCTGAACCGTAAGTCCTAGACGCTCGCTCTTGGCTGCATTCGATTCAGCTCGTGGCAGCCAGTCTAAAAAACACTATCTTGGACTTCTCTGCATGTTTCCCAGGCGAGCAAATTGGCAGCATGTTCAGAACCATGTTTCTGTGAATAACTCCTGAACCGTAAGTCCTAGACGCTCGCTCTTGGCTGCATTCGATTCAGCTCGTGGCAGCCAGTCTAAAAAACACTATCTTGGACTTCTCTGCATGTTTCCCAGGCGAGCAATTGGCAGCATGTTCAGAACCATGTTTCTGTGAATAACTCCTGAACCGTAAGTCCTAGACGCTCGCTCTTGGCTGCATTCGATTCAGCTCGTGGCAGCCAGTCTAAAAAACACTATCTTGGACTTCTCTGCATGTTTCCCAGGCGAGCAATTGGCAGCATGTTCAGAACCATGTTTCTGTGAATAACTCCTGAACCGTAAGTCCTAGACGCTCGCTCTTGGCTGCATTCGATTCAGCTCGTGGCAGCCAGTCTAAAAAACACTATCTTGGACTTCTCTGCATGTTTCCCAGGCGAGCAATTGGCAGCATGTTCAGAACCATGTTTCTGTGAATAACTCCTGAACCGTAAGTCACAGACGCTCGCTCTTGGCTGCATTCGATTCAGCTCGTGGCAGCCAGTCTAAAAAACACTATCTTGGACTTCTCTGCATGTTCCTAAGGCAAATGTTTCTAAAGCTAATTCTTGAACCGTAAGTCCTAGACGCTCGATCTTGGCGGCATTCGTCTCAGCGCCTGGCAATTAGTATAGGAGCACTGTGTTTGACTTCTCTGGATGTTTCCCAGGCGAGTTATTGACAAGTAAATCCTAGACGCTCGATCTTGGTTATTTTCGCTTTCGCGGCTGGCAGTAAAGAACCATGTTTCTGTGAATAACTCCTGAACCGTAAGTCCTAGACGCTCGCTCTTGGCTGCATTCGATTCAGCTCGTGGCAGCCAGTCTAAAAAACACTATCTTGGACTTCTCTGCATGTTTCCCAGGCGAGCAATTGGCAGCATGTTCAGAACCATGTTTCTGTGAATAACTCCTGAACCGTAAGTCCTAGACGCTCGCTCTTGGCTGCATTCGATTCAGCTCGTGGCAGCCAGTCTAAAAAACACTATCTTGGACTTCTCTGCATGTTTCCCAGGCGAGCAATTGGCAGCATGTTCAGAACCATGTTTCTGTGAATAACTCCTGAACCGTAAGTCACAGACGCTCGCTCTTGGCTGCATTCGATTCAGCTCGTGGCAGCCAGTCTAAAAAACACTATCTTGGACTTCTCTGCATGTTCCTAAGGCAAATGTTTCTAAAGCTAATTCTTGAACCGTAAGTCCTAGACGCTCGATCTTGGCGGCATTCGTCTCAGCGCCTGGCAATTAGTATAGGAGCACTGTGTTTGACTTCTCTGGATGTTTCCCAGGCGAGTTATTGACAAGTAAATCCTAGACGCTCGATCTTGGTTATTTTCGCTTTCGCGGCTGGCAGTAAAAGAACCATGTTTCTGTGAATAACTCCTGAACCGTAAGTCCTAGACGCTCGCTCTTGGCTGCATTCGATTCAGCTCGTGGCAGCCAGTCTAAAAAACACTATCTTGGACTTCTCTGCATGTTTCCCAGGCGAGCAATTGGCAGCATGTTCAGAACCATGTTTCTGTGAATAACTCCTGAACCGTAAGTCCTAGACGCTCGCTCTTGGCTGCATTCGATTCAGCTCGTGGCAGCCAGTCTAAAAAACACTATCTTGGACTTCTCTGCATGTTTCCCAGGCGAGCAATTGGCAGCATGTTCAGAACCATGTTTCTGTGAATAACTCCTTTACCGTAAGTCCTAGACGCTCGCTCTTGGCTGCATTCGATTCAGCTCGTGGCAGCCAGTCTAAAAAACACTATCTTGGACTTCTCTGCATGTTTCCCAGGCGAGCAATTGGCAGCATGTTCAGAACCATGTTTCTGTGAATAACTCCTGAACCGTAAGTCACAGACGCTCGCTCTTGGCTGCATTCGATTCAGCTCGTGGCAGCCAGTCTAAAAAACACTATCTTGGACTTCTCTGCATGTTCCTAAGGCAAATGTTTCTAAAGCTAATTCTTGACCGTAAGTCCTAGACGCTCGATCTTGGCGGCATTCGTCTCAGCGCCTGGCAATTAGTATAGGAGCACTGTGTTTGACTTCTCTGGATGTTTCCCAGGCGAGTTATTGACAAGTAAATCCTAGACGCTCGATCTTGGTTATTTTCGCTTTCGCGGCTGGCAGTTAAAGAACCATGTTTCTGTGAATAACTCCTGAACCGTAAGTCCTAGACGCTCGCTCTTGGCTGCATTCGATTCAGCTCGTGGCAGCCAGTCTAAAAAACACTATCTTGGACTTCTCTGCATGTTTCCCAGGCGAGCAATTGGCAGCATGTTCAGAACCATGTTTCTGTGAATAACTCCTGAACCGTAAGTCCTAGACGCTCGCTCTTGGCTGCATTCGATTCAGCTCGTGGCAGCTAGTCTAAAAAACACTATCTTGGACTTCTCTGCATGTTTCCCAGGCGAGCAATTGGCAGCATGTTCAGAACCATGTTTCTGTGAATAACTCCTGAACCGTAAGTCCTAGACGCTCGCTCTTGGCTGCATTCGATTCAGCTCGTGGCAGCCAGTCTAAAAAACACTATCTTGGACTTCTCTGCATGTTTCCCAGGCGAGCAATTGGCAGCATGTTCAGAACCATGTTTCTGTGAATAACTCCTGAACCGTAAGTCCTAGACGCTCGCTCTTGGCTGCATTCGATTCAGCTCGTGGCAGCCAGTCTAAAAAACACTATCTTGGACTTCTCTGCATGTTTCCCAGGCGAACAATTGGCAGCATGTTCAGAACCATGTTTCTGTGAATAACTCCTGAACCGTAAGTCCTAGACGCTCGCTCTTGGCTGCATTCGATTCAGCTCGTGGCAGCCAGTCTAAAAAACACTATCTTGGACTTCTCTGCATGTTTCCCAGGCGAGCAATTGGCAGCATGTTCAGAACCATGTTTCTGTGAATAACTCCTGAACCGTAAGTCACAGACGCTCGCTCTTGGCTGCATTCGATTCAGCTCGTGGCAGCCAGTCTAAAAAACACTATCTTGGACTTCTCTGCATGTTCCTAAGGCAAATGTTTCTAAAGCTAATTCTTGAACCGTAAGTCCTAGACGCTCGATCTTGGCGGCATTCGTCTCAGCGCCTGGCAATTAGTATAGGAGCACTGTGTTTGACTTCTCTGGATGTTTCCCAGGCGAGTTATTGACAAGTAAATCCTAGACGCTCGATCTTGGTTATTTTCGCTTTCGCGGCTGGCAGTAAAAGAACCATGTTTCTGTGAATAACTCCTGAACCGTAAGTCCTAGACGCTCGCTCTTGGCTGCATTCGATTCAGCTCGTGGCAGCCAGTCTAAAAAACACTATCTTGGACTTCTCTGCATGTTTCCCAGGCGAGCAATTGGCAGCATGTTCAGAACCATGTTTCTGTGAATAACTCCTGAACCGTAAGTCCTAGACGCTCGCTCTTGGCTGCATTCGATTCAGCTCGTGGCAGCCAGTCTAAAAAACACTATCTTGGACTTCTCTGCATGTTCCTAAGGCAAATGTTTCTAAAGCTAATTCTTGAACCGTAAGTCCTAGACGCTCGATCTTGGCGGCATTCGTCTCAGCGCCTGGCAATTAGTATAGGAGCACTGTGTTTGACTTCTCTGGATGTTTCCCAGGCGAGTTATTGACAAGTAAATCCTAGACGCTCGATCTTGGTTATTTTCGCTTTCGCGGCTGGCAGTAAAAGAACCATGTTTCTGTGAATAACTCCTGAACCGTAAGTCCTAGACGCTCGCTCTTGGCTGCATTCGATTCAGCTCGTGGCAGCCAGTCTAAAAAACACTATCTTGGACTTCTCTGCATGTTTCCCAGGCGAGCAATTGGCAGCATGTTCAGAACCATGTTTCTGTGAATAACTCCTGAACCGTAAGTCCTAGACGCTCGCTCTTGGCTGCATTCGATTCAGCTCGTGGCAGCCAGTCTAAAAAACACTATCTTGGACTTCTCTGCATGTTTCCCAGGCGAGCAATTGGCAGCATGTTCAGAACCATGTTTCTGTGAATAACTCCTGAACCGTAAGTCCTAGACGCTCGCTCTTGGCTGCATTCGATTCAGCTCGTGGCAGCCAGTCTAAAAAACACTATCTTGGACTTCTCTGCATGTTTCCCAGGCGAGCAATTGGCAGCATGTTCAGAACCATGTTTCTGTGAATAACTCCTGAACCGTAAGTCCTAGACGCTCGCTCTTGGCTGCATTCGATTCAGCTCGTGGCAGCCAGTCTAAAAAACACTATCTTGGACTTCTCTGCATGTTTCCCAGGCGAGCAATTGGCAGCATGTTCAGAACCATGTTTCTGTGAATAACTCCTGAACCGTAAGTCACAGACGCTCGCTCTTGGCTGCATTCGATTCAGCTCGTGGCAGCCAGTCTAAAAAACACTATCTTGGACTTCTCTGCATGTTCCCAAGGCAAATGTTTCTAAAGCTAATTCTTGAACCGTAAGTCCTAGACGCTCGATCTTGGCGGCATTCGTCTCAGCGCCTGGCAATTAGTATAGGAGCACTGTGTTTGACTTCTCTGGATGTTTCCCAGGCGAGTTATTGACAAGTAAATCCTAGACGCTCGATCTTGGTTATTTTCGCTTTCGCGGCTGGCAGTAAAAGAACCATGTTTCTGTGAATAACTCCTGAACCGTAAGTCCTAGACGCTCGCTCTTGGCTGCATTCGATTCAGCTCGTGGCAGCCAGTCTAAAAAACACTATCTTGGACTTCTCTGCATGTTTCCCAGGCGAGCAATTGGCAGCATGTTCAGAACCATGTTTCTGTGAATAACTCCTGAACCGTAAGTCCTAGACGCTCGCTCTTGGCTGCATTCGATTCAGCTCGTGGCAGCCAGTCTAAAAAACACTATCTTGGACTTCTCTGCATGTTTCCCAGGCGAGCAATTGGCAGCATGTTCAGAACCATGTTTCTGTGAATAACTCCTGAACCGTAAGTCCTAGACGCTCGCTCTTGGCTGCATTCGATTCAGCTCGTGGCAGCCAGTCTAAAAAACACTATCTTGGACTTCTCTGCATGTTTCCCAGGCGAGCAATTGGCAGCATGTTCAGAACCATGTTTCTGTGAATAACTCCTGAACCGTAAGTCCTAGACGCTCGCTCTTGGCTGCATTCGATTCAGCTCGTGGCAGCCAGTCTAAAAAACACTATCTTGGACTTCTCTGCATGTTTCCCAGGCGAGCAATTGGCAGCATGTTCAGAACCATGTTTCTGTGAATAACTCCTGAACCGTAAGTCCTAGACGCTCGCTCTTGGCTGCATTCGATTCAGCTCGTGGCAGCCAGTCTAAAAACACTATCTTGGACTTCTCTGCATGTTTCCCAGGCGAGCAATTGGCAGCATGTTCAGAACCATGTTTCTGTGAATAACTCCTGAACCGTAAGTCCTAGACGCTCGCTCTTGGCTGCATTCGATTCAGCTCGTGGCAGCCAGTCTAAAAAACACTATCTTGGACTTCTCTGCATGTTTCCCAGGCGAGCAATTGGCAGCATGTTCAGAACCATGTTTCTGTGAATAACTCCTGAACCGTAAGTCCTAGACGCTCGCTCTTGGCTGCATTCGATTCAGCTCGTGGCAGCCAGTCTAAAAAACACTATCTTGGACTTCTCTGCATGTTTCCCAGGCGAGCAATTGGCAGCATGTTCAGAACCATGTTTCTGTGAATAACTCCTGAACCGTAAGTCACAGACGCTCGCTCTTGGCTGCATTCGATTCAGCTCGTGGCAGCCAGTCTAAAAAACACTATCTTGGACTTCTCTGCATGTTCCTAAGGCAAATGTTTCTAAAGCTAATTCTTGAACCGTAAGTCCTAGACGCTCGATCTTGGCGGCATTCGTCTCAGCGCCTGGCAATTAGTATAGGAGCACTGTGTTTGACTTCTCTGGATGTTTCCCAGGCGAGTTATTGACAAGTAAATCCTAGACGCTCGATCTTGGTTATTTTCGCTTTCGCGGCTGGCAGTAAAAGAACCATGTTTCTGTGAATAACTCCTGAACCGTAAGTCCTAGACGCTCGCTCTTGGCTGCATTCGATTCAGCTCGTGGCAGCCAGTCTAAAAAACACTATCTTGGACTTCTCTGCATGTTTCCCAGGCGAGCAATTGGCAGCATGTTCAGAACCATGTTTCTGTGAATAACTCCTGAACCGTAAGTCCTAGACGCTCGCTCTTGGCTGCATTCGATTCAGCTCGTGGCAGCCAGTCTAAAAAACACTATCTTGGACTTCTCTGCATGTTTCCCAGGCGAGCAATTGGCAGCATGTTCAGAACCATGTTTCTGTGAATAACTCCTTTACCGTAAGTCCTAGACGCTCGCTCTTGGCTGCATTCGATTCAGCTCGTGGCAGCCAGTCTAAAAAACACTATCTTGGACTTCTCTGCATGTTTCCCAGGCGAGCAATTGGCAGCATGTTCAGAACCATGTTTCTGTGAATAACTCCTGAACCGTAAGTCACAGACGCTCGCTCTTGGCTGCATTCGATTCAGCTCGTGGCAGCCAGTCTAAAAAACACTATCTTGGACTTCTCTGCATGTTCCTAAGGCAAATGTTTCTAAAGCTAATTCTTGAACCGTAAGTCCTAGACGCTCGATCTTGGCGGCATTCGTCTCAGCGCCTGGCAATTAGTATAGGAGCACTGTGTTTGACTTCTCTGGATGTTTCCCAGGCGAGTTATTGACAAGTAAATCCTAGACGCTCGATCTTGGTTATTTTCGCTTTCGCGGTTGGCAGTAAAAGAACCATGTTTCTGTGAATAACTCCTGAACCGTAAGTCCTAGACGCTCGCTCTTGGCTGCATTCGATTCAGCTCGTGGCAGCCAGTCTAAAAAACACTATCTTGGACTTCTCTGCATGTTTCCCAGGCGAGCAATTGGCAGCATGTTCAGAACCATGTTTCTGTGAATAACTCCTGAACCGTAAGTCCTAGACGCTCGCTCTTGGCTGCATTCGATTCAGCTCGTGGCAGCCAGTCTAAAAAACACTATCTTGGACTTCTCTGCATGTTTCCCAGGCGAGCAATTGGCAGCATGTTCAGAACCATGTTTCTGTGAATAACTCCTGAACCGTAAGTCCTAGACGCTCGCTCTTGGCTGCATTCGATTCAGCTCGTGGCAGCCAGTCTAAAAAACACTATCTTGGACTTCTCTGCATGTTTCCCAGGCGAGCAATTGGCAGCATGTTCAGAACCATGTTTCTGTGAATAACTCCTGAACCGTAAGTCACAGACGCTCGCTCTTGGCTGCATTCGATTCAGCTCGTGGCAGCCAGTCTAAAAAACACTATCTTGGACTTCTCTGCATGTTCCTAAGGCAAATGTTTCTAAAGCTAATTCTTGAACCGTAAGTCCTAGACGCTCGATCTTGGCGGCATTCGTCTCAGCGCCTGGCAATTAGTATAGGAGCACTGTGTTTGACTTCTCTGGATGTTTCCCAGGCGAGTTATTGACAAGTAAATCCTAGACGCTCGATCTTGGTTATTTTCGCTTTCGCGGCTGGCAGTAAAAGAACCATGTTTCTGTGAATAACTCCTGAACCGTAAGTCCTAGACGCTCGCTCTTGGCTGCATTCGATTCAGCTCGTGGCAGCCAGTCTAAAAAAACACTATCTTGGACTTCTCTGCATGTTTCCCAGGCGAGCAATTGGCAGCATGTTCAGAACCATGTTTCTGTGAATAACTCCTGAACGTAAGTCCTAGACGCTCGCTCTTGGCTGCATTCGATTCAGCTCGTGGCAGCCAGTCTAAAAAACACTATCTTGGACTTCTCTGCATGTTTCCCAGGCGAGCAATTGGCAGCATGTTCAGAACCATGTTTCTGTGAATAACTCCTGAACCGTAAGTCCTAGACGCTCGCTCTTGGCTGCATTCGATTCAGCTCGTGGCAGCCAGTCTAAAAAACACTATCTTGGACTTCTCTGCATGTTTCCCAGGCGAGCAATTGGCAGCATGTTCAGAACCATGTTTCTGTGAATAACTCCTGAACCGTAAGTCACAGACGCTCGCTCTTGGCTGCATTCGATTCAGCTCGTGGCAGCCAGTCTAAAAACACTATCTTGGACTTCTCTGCATGTTCCTAAGGCAAATGTTTCTAAAGCTAATTCTTGAACCGTAAGTCCTAGACGCTCGATCTTGGCGGCATTCGTCTCAGCGCCTGGCAATTAGTATAGGAGCACTGTGTTTGACTTCTCTGGATGTTTCCCAGGCGAGTTATTGACAAGTAAATCCTAGACGCTCGATCTTGGTTATTTTCGCTTTCGCGGCTGGCAGTAAAAGAACCATGTTTCTGTGAATAACTCCTGAACCGTAAGTCCTAGACGCTCGCTCTTGGCTGCATTCGATTCAGCTCGTGGCAGCCAGTCTAAAAAACACTATCTTGGACTTCTCTGCATGTTTCCCAGGCGAGCAATTGGCAGCATGTTCAGAACCATGTTTCTGTGAATAACTCCTGAACCGTAAGTCCTAGACGCTCGCTCTTGGCTGCATTCGATTCAGCTCGTGGCAGCCAGTCTAAAAAACACTATCTTGGACTTCTCTGCATGTTTCCCAGGCGAGCAATTGGCAGCATGTTCAGAACCATGTTTCTGTGAATAACTCCTGAACCGTAAGTCCTAGACGCTCGCTCTTGGCTGCATTCGATTCAGCTCGTGGCAGCCAGTCTAAAAAACACTATCTTGGACTTCTCTGCATGTTTCCCAGGCGAGCAATTGGCAGCATGTTCAGAACCATGTTTCTGTGAATAACTCCTGAACCGTAAGTCCTAGACGCTCGCTCTTGGCTGCATTCGATTCAGCTCGTGGCAGCCAGTCTAAAAAACACTATCTTGGACTTCTCTGCATGTTTCCCAGGCGAGCAATTGGCAGCATGTTCAGAACCATGTTTCTGTGAATAACTCCTGAACCGTAAGTCACAGACGCTCGCTCTTGGCTGCATTCGATTCAGCTCGTGGCAGCCAGTCTAAAAAACACTATCTTGGACTTCTCTGCATGTTCCTAAGGCAAATGTTTCTAAAGCTAATTCTTGAACCGTAAGTCCTAGACGCTCGATCTTGGCGGCATTCGTCTCAGCGCCTGGCAATTAGTATAGGAGCACTGTGTTTGACTTCTCTGGATGTTTCCCAGGCGAGTTATTGACAAGTAAATCCTAGACGCTCGATCTTGGATATTTTCGCTTTCGCGGCTGGCAGTAAAAGAACCATGTTTCTGTGAATAACTCCTGAACCGTAAGTCCTAGACGCTCGCTCTTGGCTGCATTCGATTCAGCTCGTGGCAGCCAGTCTAAAAAACACTATCTTGGACTTCTCTGCATGTTTCCCAGGGCGAGCAATTGGCAGCGTGTTCAGAACCATGTTTCTGTGAATAACTCCTGAACCGTAAGTCCTAGACGCTCGCTCTTGGCTGCATTCGATTCAGCTCGTGGCAGCCAGTCTAAAAAACACTATCTTGGACTTCTCTGCATGTTTCCCAGGCGAGCAATTGGCAGCATGTTCAGAACCATGTTTCTGTGAATAACTCCTGAACCGTAAGTCCTAGACGCTCGCTCTTGGCTGCATTCGATTCAGCTCGTGGCAGCCAGTCTAAAAAACACTATCTTGGACTTCTCTGCATGTTTCCCAGGCGAGCAATTGGCAGCATGTTCAGAACCATGTTTCTGTGAATAACTCCTGAACCGTAAGTCCTAGACGCTCGCTCTTGGCTGCATTCGATTCAGCTCGTGGCAGCCAGTCTAAAAACACTATCTTGGACTTCTCTGCATGTTTCCCAGGCGAGCAATTGGCAGCATGTTCAGAACCATGTTTCTGTGAATAACTCCTGAACCGTAAGTCACAGACGCTCGCTCTTGGCTGCATTCGATTCAGCTCGTGGCAGCCAGTCTAAAAAACACTATCTTGGACTTCTCTGCATGTTCCTAAGGCAAATGTTTCTAAAGCTAATTCTTGAACCGTAAGTCCTAGACGCTCGATCTTGGCGGCATTCGTCTCAGCGCCTGGCAATTAGTATAGGAGCACTGTGTTTGACTTCTCTGGATGTTTCCCAGGCGAGTTATTGACAAGTAAATCCTAGACGCTCGATCTTGGTTATTTTCGCTTTCGCGGCTGGCAGTAAAAGAACCATGTTTCTGTGAATAACTCCTGAACCGTAAGTCCTAGACGCTCGCTCTTGGCTGCATTCGATTCAGCTCGTGGCAGCCAGTCTAAAAAACACTATCTTGGACTTCTCTGCATGTTTCCCAGGCGAGCAATTGGCAGCATGTTCAGAACCATGTTTCTGTGAATAACTCCTGAACCGTAAGTCCTAGACGCTCGCTCTTGGCTGCATTCGATTCAGCTCGTGGCAGCCAGTCTAAAAAACACTATCTTGGACTTCTCTGCATGTTTCCCAGGCGAGCAATTGGCAGCATGTTCAAAACCATGTTTCTGAGGCTAATTCCTTAACCGTAAGTCCTAGACGCTCGATCTTGGCGGCATTCGTCTCAGCGCCTGGCAATTAGTATAGGAGCACTGTGTTTGACTTCTCTGGATGTTTCCCAGGCGAGTTATTGACAAGTAAATCCTAGACGCTCGATCTTGGTTATTTTCGCTTTCGCGGCTGGCAGTAAAAGAACCATGTTTCTGTGAATAACTCCTGAACCGTAAGTCCTAGACGCTCGCTCTTGGCTGCATTCGATTCAGCTCGTGGCAGCCAGTCTAAAAAACACTATCTTGGACTTCTCTGCATGTTTCCCAGGCGAGCAATTGGCAGCATGTTCAGAACCATGTTTCTGTGAATAACTCCTGAACCGTAAGTCCTAGACGCTCGCTCTTGCTGCATTCGATTCAGCTCGTGGCAGCCAGTCTAAAAAACACTATCTTGGACTTCTCTGCATGTTTCCCAGGCGAGCAATTGGCAGCATGTTCAGAACCATGTTTCTGTGAATAACTCCTGAACCGTAAGTCCTAGACGCTCGCTCTTGGCTGCATTCGATTCAGCTCGTGGCAGCCAGTCTAAAAAACACTATCTTGGACTTCTCTGCATGTTTCCCAGGCGAGCAATTGGCAGCATGTTCAGAACCATGTTTCTGTGAATAACTCCTGAACCGTAAGTCACAGACGCTCGCTCTTGGCTGCATTCGATTCAGCTCGTGGCAGCCAGTCTAAAAAACACTATCTTGGACTTCTCTGCATGTTCCTAAGGCAAATGTTTCTAAAGCTAATTCTTGAACCGTAAGTCCTAGACGCTCGATCTTGGCGGCATTCGTCTCAGCGCCTGGCAATTAGTATAGGAGCACTGTGTTTGACTTCTCTGGAATGTTTCCCAGGCGAGTTATTGACAAGTAAATCCTAGACGCTCGATCTTGGTTATTTTCGCTTTCGCGGCTGGCAGTAAAAGAACCATGTTTCTGTGAATAACTCCTGAACCGTAAGTCCTAGACGCTCGCTCTTGGCTGCATTCGATTCAGCTCGTGGCAGCCAGTCTAAAAAACACTATCTTGGACTTCTCTGCATGTTTCCCAGGCGAGCAATTGGCAGCATGTTCAGAACCATGTTTCTGTGAATAACTCCTGAACCGTAAGTCCTAGACGCTCGCTCTTGGCTGCATTCGATTCAGCTCGTGGCAGCCAGTCTAAAAAACACTATCTTGGACTTCTCTGCATGTTTCCCAGGCGAGCAATTGGCAGCATGTTCAGAACCATGTTTCTGTGAATAACTCCTGAACCGTAAGTCACAGACGCTCGCTCTTGGCTGCATTCGATCAGCTCGTGGCAGCCAGTCTAAAAAACACTATCTTGGACTTCTCTGCATGTTCCTAAGGCAAATGTTTCTAAAGCTAATTCTTGAACCGTAAGTCCTAGACGCTCGATCTTGGCGGCATTCGTCTCAGCGCCTGGCAATTAGTATAGGAGCACTGTGTTTGACTTCTCTGGATGTTTCCCAGGCGAGTTATTGACAAGTAAATCCTAGACGCTCGATCTTGGTTATTTTCGCTTTCGCGGCTGGCAGTAAAAGAACCATGTTTCTGTGAATAACTCCTGAACCGTAAGTCCTAGACGCTCGCTCTTGGCTGCATTCGATTCAGCTCGTGGCAGCCAGTCTAAAAAACACTATCTTGGACTTCTCTGCATGTTTCCCAGGCGAGCAATTGGCAGCATGTTCAGAACCATGTTTCTGTGAATAACTCCTGAACCGTAAGTCCTAGACGCTCGCTCTTGGCTGCATTCGATTCAGCTCGTGGCAGCCAGTCTAAAAACACTATCTTGGACTTCTCTGCATGTTTCCCAGGCGAGCAATTGGCAGCATGTTCAGAACCATGTTTCTGTGAATAACTCCTGAACCGTAAGTCCTAGACGCTCGCTCTTGGCTGCATTCGATTCAGCTCGTGGCAGCCAGTCTAAAAAACACTATCTTGGACTTCTCTGCATGTTTCCCAGGCGAGCAATTGGCAGCATGTTCAGAACCATGTTTCTGTGAATAACTCCTGAACCGTAAGTCACAGACGCTCGCTCTTGGCTGCATTCGATTCAGCTCGTGGCAGCCAGTCTAAAAAACACTATCTTGGACTTCTCTGCATGTTCCTAAGGCAAATGTTTCTAAAGCTAATTCTTGAACCGTAAGTCCTAGACGCTCGATCTTGGCGGCATTCGTCTCAGCGCCTGGCAATTAGTATAGGAGCACTGTGTTTGACTTCTCTGGATGTTTCCCAGGCGAGTTATTGACAAGTAAATCCTAGACGCTCGATCTTGGTTATTTTCGCTTTCGCGGTTGGCAGTAAAAGAACCATGTTTCTGTGAATAACTCCTGAACCGTAAGTCCTAGACGCTCGCTCTTGGCTGCATTCGATTCAGCTCGTGGCAGCCAGTCTAAAAAACACTATCTTGGACTTCTCTGCATGTTTCCCAGGCGAGCAATTGGCAGCATGTTCAGAACCATGTTTCTGTGAATAACTCCTGAACCCGTAAGTCCTAGACGCTCGCTCTTGGCTGCATTCGATTCAGCTCGTGGCAGCCAGTCTAAAAAACACTATCTTGGACTTCTCTGCATGTTTCCCAGGCGAGCAATTGGCAGCATGTTCAGAACCATGTTTCTGTGAATAACTCCTGAACCGTAAGTCCTAGACGCTCGCTCTTGGCTGCATTCGATTCAGCTCGTGGCAGCCAGTCTAAAAACACTATCTTGGACTTCTCTGCATGTTTCCCAGGCGAGCAATTGGCAGCATGTTCAGAACCATGTTTCTGTGAATAACTCCTGAACCGTAAGTCACAGACGCTCGCTCTTGGCTGCATTCGATTCAGCTCGTGGCAGCCAGTCTAAAAAACACTATCTTGGACTTCTCTGCATGTTCCTAAGGCAAATGTTTCTAAAGCTAATCTTGAACCGTAAGTCCTAGACGCTCGATCTTGGCGGCATTCGTCTCAGCGCCTGGCAATTAGTATAGGAGCACTGTGTTTGACTTCTCTGGATGTTTCCCAGGCGAGTTATTGACAAGTAAATCCTAGACGCTCGATCTTGGTTATTTTCGCTTTCGCGGCTGGCAGTAAAAGAACCATGTTTCTGTGAATAACTCCTGAACCGTAAGTCCTAGACGCTCGCTCTTGGCTGCATTCGATTCAGCTCGTGGCAGCCAGTCTAAAAAACACTATCTTGGACTTCTCTGCAGTTTCCCAGGCGAGCAATTGGCAGCATGTTCAGAACCATGTTTCTGTGAATAATCTCCTGAACCGTAAGTCCTAGACGCTCGCTCTTGGCTGCATTCGATTCAGCTCGTGGCAGCCAGGCTAAAAAACACTATCTTGGACTTCTCTGCATGTTTCCCAGGCGAGCAATTGGCAGCATGTTCAGAACCATGTTTCTGTGAATAACTCCTGAACCGTAAGTCCTAGACGCTCGCTCTTGGCTGCATTCGATTCAGTCGTGGCAGCCAGTCTAAAAACACTATCTTGGACTTCTCTGCATGTTTCCCAGGCGAGCAATTGGCAGCATGTTCAGAACCATGTTTCTGTGAATAACTCCTGAACCGTAAGTCCTAGACGCTCGCTCTTGGCTGCATTCGATTCAGCTCGTGGCAGCCAGTCTAAAAAACACTATCTTGGACTTCTCTGCATGTTTCCCAGGCGAGCAATTGGCAGCATGTTCAGAACCATGTTTCTGTGAATAACTCCTGAACCGTAAGTCACAGACGCTCGCTCTTGGCTGCCATTCGATTCAGCTCGTGGCAGCCAGTCTAAAAAACACTATCTTGGACTTCTCTGCATGTTCCTAAGGCAAATGTTTCTAAAGCTAATTCTTGAACCGTAAGTCCTAGACGCTCGATCTTGGCGGCATTCGTCTCAGCGCCTGGCAATTAGTATAGGAGCACTGTGTTTGACTTCTCTGGATGTTTCCCAGGCGGAGTTATTGACAAAGGTAAATCCTAGACGCTCGATCTTGGTTATTTTC
>NW_027463031.1:0-35997 GCF_050947455.1 Rhinoderma darwinii
GGCGGACTGTGGCTGATAACATTCACTACTGGTATATATTTATATCTGCGGTATATTCACTGCTGCTATATATGGATCTGTGCAGTATATACACTGCTGGTACCTATTTATTTATAGGTTGTGCGCAGTTTATTTTTTGCTTTGCTACTGTTCCATATGCCTTTTTTTCTAAATATACATTTTTGCCCCTTGCAGTTAAAGGGGTTGCTCCAAGATTAAATGTTATCCCCTGTCTACAGGACAGGACATAACATGCTGATCGTTGGGGGTCCAACTACTGTGCATGTGTTACTATACTGACTGTAAAGTGCCGCATGTGTTACTATACTGACTGTAAAGTGCAGCGTGCGTTACTATACTGACTGTAAAGTGCAGCGTGCGTTACTATACTGACTGTAAAGTTCAGCATGCGTTACTATACTGACTGTAAAGTGCAGCGTGCGTTACTATACTGACTGTAAAGTGCAGCATGCGTTACTATACTGACTGTAAAGTGCCGCATGTGTTACTATACTGACTGTAAAGTGCCGCATGTGTTACTATACTGACTGTAAAGTGCAGCGTGCGTTACTATACTGACTGTAAAGTGGAGCGTGCGTTACTATACTGACTGTAAAGTGCAGCATGCGTTACTATACTGACTGTAAAGTGCAGCATGCGTTACTATACTGACTGTAAAGTTCAGCATGCGTTACTATACTGTCTGTAAAGTGCAGCGTGCGTTACTATACTGACTGTAAAGTGCAGCGTGTGTTACTATACTGACTGTAAAGTGCAGCATGCGTTACTATACTGACTGTAAAGTGCAGCGTGCGTTACTATACTGACTGTAAAGTGCAGCATGTGTTACTATACTGACTGTAAAGTGCAGCGTGCGTTACTATACTGACTGTAAAGTGCAGCATGTTACTATACTGACTGTAAAGTGCAGCATGCGTTACTATACTGACTGTAAAGTGCAGCGTGCGTTACTATACTGACTGTAAAGTGCAGCATGCGTTACTATACTGACTGTAAAGTGCAGCATGCGTTACTATACTAACTGTAAAGTGCAGCGTGCGTTACTATACTGACTGTACAGAGCAGCATGTGTTACTATACTGACTGTAAAGTGCAGCGTGCGTTACTATACTGACTGTAAAGTGCAGCGTGCGTTACTATACTGACTGTAAAGTGCAGCGTGCGTTACTATACTGACTGTAAAGAGCCATTAAAGGAGCCCTGACACAAGTTTGAACACTGACATTGTTCTTTCATTTTTGTGTTTGAATTTTGGATACACGTTGCCCTGGTCATTTTACTAGTATTTATAGCTGGGGCAATATAGGGATATTTACTACACAATTGCCTGTAGCATTATGAGACCTTGCAGTTTATAACAATGATGTTCAATAAGGGCCTGTTCACATCACCGTTCGATTCCGTTCCTTTCCGTAGTCGACTCCGCTATTGATTCCGTCGGAAAACCGGAAACCAGCCGGAATGGTGACGAACGGAAGCCATTAGCGATGTTTCCATCAACATTGAGATCAATGGTGACTGAAACGGAAGCTGTGCTGTCACTTTCACTTTCCGTTGCGGGGTTCACCCGACAGAGCCTCGGAACGGAAGCGAACGGTGATGTGAAAGGGCCCTAATGTATTTTTTTGTTCACACAGCTTTCATTTTTTTGTTTCGTTTTACAAGTTGTTTCTTACTTACAATTTATTTTTATTTATTTTTTTTGTGTGGAGGGGGGGGGCGCCATTTCCATTTTCGCCTCAGGCAAAGTATTCACAACAGCATTTAGAAAGTTTATGAACCCTTTAGGTGTTTCACAAAAATTTAGAGCAAAGTAGAGGTGAAATTTACATTTTTTTTTTGGTCAGAAAATCCTCTTTGTTCCATTTTTTTTATAACACAAAAGGATTTATCAGTGAAACGCAACTTAATACTTATTACCCGGATTCTGCAGTTTTGAGAAATATCCCACATGTGGCCCTCGGGCGTAATGGACTGAAGCACCGGCCTCCGAAGCAAAGGCGCACCTAGTGGATTTTGAGGCCTCTTTTTTATTAGGCACCATGTCCGGTTTGAAGAGGTCTTGTGGTGCCAAAACATTGGGAACCCCCCAAAAGTGACCCCAATTTGGAAACTAGACCCCTTGAGGAATCCATTGTAGTTTTCTTGGGGTGCATGCGGCTTTTTGATCAGTTTTTATTCTATTTTTAGGTGGCGTGGTGACTAAAAAACAGCAATTCTACTATTGTTTTTTTTTTCGTTTTTTTTTACAGCGTTCACCGTGCGCTATAAATGACATATTCACTTTATTCTGCGGGGCGATACGATTACGGCGATACCAGATGTTTATAGTTTTTTTTAATGTCTTATGGCGTTTGCACAATAAAATACGTTTTGTAAACAATCATTCACTTTTTGTGTTACCTTATTCTAAGAGCCAGAACTTTTTTATTTTTCAATCAATAAAGCCGTGCGAGGACTTATTTTTTGCGTAACGAACTGTAGTTTCGATCAGTACTATTTTTAGGTTTATGCGACTTTTTGATCTCTTTTTATTCCATTTTTTGGGAGGTGAAGTGACCAAAGAATTGTGATTGTGGTACGGTTTATTATTATTTTATTTTACGGCGTTAACCGCGCGGGATAAATAACGAAATAATTTTGTAGTTCAGGTCGTTACGGACGCGGCGATACCAATTATGTATCGTTTATTTGTTTGTTTATATATTTTTATTAATAATAAATGACTGATAAGGGAAAAGGGGGGATTTTTACTTTTAATACTTTTAAATCTTTTATTTTCTTATTTTTACACATCTTTTTTTAACTTTTTTTTAACTTTATTACTTTGTCCCACTAGGGGACATGAGGGCAGGAGGCCCTGATCGCTATTCTAATACACTGCACTACATGCGTAGTGCAGTGTATTAGAACTGTCAGCTACTCACTGACAGCAAGCGTAGTGGATCCTGACGTTGTTTGGTGTCCGGTTGCCATAGTCACCATCGCCGGCCGCTATCGCGTAGCAGGCCGGCGATGGCAGCTTAGCCCCTAAAAAGCCGCGAAGTCTATAGAACGCGGCTTTTAAGGGGTTAATCAGCGGGGACACAGCGATCGGTCCCCGCTGCAGGAGCTGTGACAGCTGCTGAACAAGACAGCAGCGTCACAGCTCCTGTATGTGTCGGGAGGACGGCCGAAACAGCCGTTACTCCCGAGACGTACTATTACGTCATGGAGCGCGAACGATACAGCTGCCATGACGTAATAGTACGTCAAGGAGCGGGAAGGGGTTAAACATGATTCCTGAAAGACAATTGGCTGCAGTGAAGAGGTCATGTGACAGACATGTCTGGTAGTGTGATTGGTTGTACGCCCTGGTATGTTTTGAACTGGTTGGTAAGACCGTCGACCAACTGCCGCAATCAATTGTATTATAACGGCTCTTCCAGTGACTCGTGATCTCTGAGGAGCAATGTCCTGCACATTATCTCCTTTCATATGTACCTGTTTTGACTGCACGGATCTCTTGTACATCTATCGGTAAGCGCTACTCTTAACACACTACACACAGGACAATATAGTTACACTATGCAGTGTATTACAACAGATGGGGCTGAACTGTTCAGTTGTTGCTTTAATGTTAAGCAGCCATGTGACTAACTGACAGTTATGGTGCCCATGCACCCTGCAGCTGAACAATGGTAGCTGCTGGGTGGCAAAACCCACGCGGTTTTATTTTCGTATTTACTAAGCAGTTCTTGGCTATGCGACATCTAATGCTGTTTGGCCGCAGCGTGTACCCCTTGTACCTTATCTGTACATGACATGGATAACACTTCTTTGACAATGATAAATGTCTTAATAACAAAATAAATCCCATGTTTTTATGTATTCTTGTTAATGACAGATTTACAAATATATGCTTCCCCCTCTATTTAAATTGACCTGTGCAAAAGCAAACAGCATGCATATTATAAAGTGTAATCATTGTATTTTTAATGGTACCATGTTGGGGTACACATGTTGTTTTTTTTTCATCTCCCCATTTCCATTGTTTTTTTTTTGCTTTTTTCATCGACACAGCCTTATAAATGCCTATTTGTTGCAGGATTTTTTAATCTTACCATTTTGGGGTACATAAAAGTATTGAACAACTTTTAGTCTTGTTTAATGTGCAGTACAAATTACATAACTTTGTTCTGCAGGTCGTTACAATTATGGCGATAGCAAACATATAAAGTTATTTTGTGTTTTATTAGTTTTGCTAAATAAAAACTTTTAAAAACACCTCATTCTGAGAATTAAACTTTTTTTTCACAATTGTTTTTTGATTAGTTGTTTTTGCTGTTTTGGGAGGCGAGATTATAGCAATTCTGACATTGGTTTTTACGTTATTCCCTGTGCAGGATAAATAATGTTTTCTTTTTATAGTACAGGTCGCTACAGATGCCAAGATACCAATTTTGTAGTTTTTACATATTTTTTTTTGTACTGTGAGGCATTTTGTAAGGGAAACTAGTTTATTTTTCATTTTTCTATAAACTTCATTAAACTTTTTTTTTTACGTTTTTATTTTAGTCCTACTGCGGGATTTGAACATCCAATATCTTGATTGCTAATATAATACATTACAATACTTCTGAATGAAATTTGCTGACTGAAACTTAGTGCAAGTTTTCTAACTCCAGGAAACCACTAAACATGTAAAACTTATAAAGGTGTCCATCTCTATCCTGACACTATAGGGCCCATATAGCGGCATTTAGGTGAATGGAACTATAGCATCGCAGAGCCCTGTTCCGTTGACCTATACGGATTCCAAGCAACAGCCAGTGCCCGCCCCCACTCATACTAGCCCCTCCAACTCTGTCTTTTCCCTCCTTACAGTGACACAGGTTTCTGTGTATGTTTGAGGAGGCAGAGCTTTGTTTGAGGCAGGAGTCTTGAGTGCCTGCCACCAGTCTGAAGCAAGCCCTGTACAGCAGTGCCAGCCCAGCCAGAAGAAGAAGCTGAAGAGTGTCTGCTGAGGTAGGCAGTGCCTGCTTGTCACCCTGTGCTCCCCTGCTACCCCACAGAGCCTGTGGCCACCTTTCATGCCCTCTTTCCTCACAGAGCCTCACTGTAAGGAAGTGTACCCGGGCAGGTGGTGTAGTAAGGGTTAATGCAGGTGTTTCGCAGCATTGATGGTATGAAGACAGGAGAATTCTTGCAAACTCAACTTTACTAAGCCAGTGTTGATAGTACACCCAACCACAGCAGGAACTACAAAACTCCTCAATATTAGAGGCATAGTTCTTAGACGCGGTTTACTCATTCGGATGACTGCTGGCTGGCTCACATTTTGTCACAGAAAGAGCCAAGGGCACTCTTCCCTGGTTGGTCTGTCAGTCACAGGCTGCAACTGCACTGTACTTGATGCATGCTGTACACATGGGAAGGATCACGTGTACAGTCATAACGTTACAATGCAATAACAGCAGCACAACATAACATGTCTTAAAACTATATCACCTTCTGAGGGGAAAAACAGTCAAAGACATATATACAAAAATGATATAACTGGCCCAAATAAATACACAGGTCAAAGTGGCCACCCTTTCTATGTAATGGCACCTGGGGGAGGGGACAGCAGCAAAAACAACAAATACTTGCATTTATACAAAGTAGGCAGCAAAGTTTTCTTTAAGGGTTAGAAATCCTTCTCCACACCCTTATACCATCTATTGTACACACCGTCTCCTCCCCAAACTGAGCCCCTGCCAACTTCTACTGTGCCCATGGCCATCTCCCATAACTAAGCACAAGCCACCGTCTGCCTTCTCCACCCCACCTCAACATAGCTCCTGTCACTTTCTGTCCTCGCACAGAACTGATGCCAACCTGTTACCTTTGCCCTCCACAATACAAACGCCACTGGACACATACAGCAAACGCAGCTCACACATTGGACACACTGACACCGCTGGTACATTAGACACATGACACACACATAGCTCACACACTGCATAATACACTCATACAATACATCAATCAAACAAACAAACAAGCAAACAAACAAACAAAACTCTTCACTCCCATTGCAATATTTTCCTGCTTTCTTTTGTAGAGTGCTGGACCTTGGCAACTGGCAAGCAGAATGCTAGTAGGACATAGGCATCTGTACCCAAACTCCCTACCACCACTAAGCCCGTCCATGTAGCCGATAAACACCGCCCCTTTTGTTAAGCTCCACCCCTTTTGTTACATTTTAAAATAAATGTAAAAATTCTTCTTACACTCACCACCTAACACTACAGCAAACCAGTTGGGCCACCCTCCTATAGGGGCCCCTGTGCAACTAGCAGTATGTCCCCTAATTGCCATGGAACAGCAGTAGAAATATGAGCGCTACGGCCCCTTCAAAACAGCTTATCGGCGGGGGTCCCGGGAGTTAGATTCCGATCCATCAACTATTGATGCCCTATCCTGAGGATAGGCCATTAATTTTTACTGTCCTGTAAACCCCTTTAAAGGCTATGTAAAACTTTGATGAGTATGTACTGTATTTTTTTTTTTTAATAAACAGGTCAATCAGTGTGATTGGTGTAACATTTTAATTAGTGTTTATTAAAAAATTATTTGTACTTTTTTAGATACAGCTGCTTCTGTATACAGAGTAGCTGTATGTAGCGCTAAATCCTGTTCCCGTCAGGTCCATAGGACTGACGGGTTCAGTGAAATTGGATCCTGTACGTCTCTGACACTCACGATCCACCTGTTATCCATCATGTGATAGATTGCAGGTAGATTCTGCATGTCACAGACACGCAGCACCTTCTGACACTAAACCCGTCAGGTCCGCGGGACTGACGGATTAAGATCATAGCGAAAGATACTGCTGCTCTGTATAGAGAATACAGAGCAGCTGTATCTCAAAAAGTAAAACAGATTTTTAATAAAAACTATTTATAAAGTTACACCAAACACACTGACTGACCTGTTTAACCACTTGCGGACCGCCCATAGACTATAAACTTCCGTGCAGTCCGCAATTAACTCTGCAGGGTCGTTCCAGAACAGAGTAAGCAGATTTGCCGCTCCGCGGCGGCATTTAGCTCCGTGATGCAGCTTTCTCTATACAGCTGTATCATGGAACTTTAACCGGAGACCAGTCAGCGTGGTCACAACCTGTCACAACGATCACATTGCTCCTAACAGCAGCACTTACTAGAGCACTGTCTAGAGCCAGCTGATATCACAGAGTTTTCACCCGGAGACCACTCAGTGTGGTCTCCAGTCAGGTGATCCCTGTGACAGCATGTCACAGCGATCACATTGCTCCTCCCAGCAGCGCTTGCGCGCCGATGGTAAAGAGACCAGCTATGTAAACGCTGTGACAGCCTGTCTCAGCAATGATTATATGTGTGCCGACGGTAAGGAGCTCCATGATACAGCTGTCTAGAGACAGCTGTATCACCGAGTATCAGAGTGGTCTCTGGTCAGGTGATCGCTGTGACAGGCTGCCAGAGAGGGAGAAGAAAAATGTAATGTAAAAAAAAACAAAAAAAAAACACACACATACTTTTTTTTCTTTTCAGTAAAGATTTTCTCTATAAATAATTTTGTCTGTCAGCTGCACGGAGACTTTGGCCACGCACGACACAGGTCGACCGGCCAAAGATCGCTATGTCCCGTAGCCTACATTGCATGTAATAAAAGTCAATGTGGTTGTGTCGCAACGTGCAAGTTACCACGACATGGCAGTTGCAAGAAATCCAGTCGTGACGCAGTTACTTGCAGGTTGCGACGCAACCACATTGACTTTCATTACTTGTGGTGTAGGCTATGGGACATAGCGATCTTTGGTCGGATGACCTGTGTCGTGGCGAAAGTCACCATGTAACTCACACGGAGTATTTTGCAGGCAGTAAAAAAGGAATTTTGAGGTCGATTTTGACCTGCCTGCACTTTTTTGCTGTTTTTTTTTTTGCCTGAGGCCATTGAGGACCGCGGGCATAAAATGCTTTTTCTGCCACCCAGTTGCCCGGGAAAAAACAACAATTTCGCCCTTTTCCACGTCAAAATCAGCACCAAAAAACTCTGTGAACTGGGCCTTAGGGGGACGTTAGATGTGGCGGATTCACTGCAAATTTTACCTGCGGCTTTGCGCAGTCATAGTCTGCAGCGGATTACAGTACAAGGCAAGTAGATGTGATTTTACAAAACTCATCTGCATGCTGTAGACATTTTACACGATATGATATGACATTAAACCTTGTGGTCTACTTTCCATAAAATAATCATTTTTGGGGTGTCAAAGGGGTTTTCCAGTCCACAAAAATTGATGGCCAATCCTCAGGATAAGCCATCAATATCTGATCGTTGGTGGCCCGTCTCCCTGCAGCCCTGCCGATCAGCTGTTTTGAAGGGGCCGCAATGCTCGTACGATCGTCGCTTCCTCTTCATTTCCTTTACTGCTCACACTGTGAATCGCGGACACACTTGTAGCGGCGGTTCACAGTATTACATTATACACTTAAATGGGAGAAGGCTGTAAAACTGTGAACCGCCGCTACAAGTGTGTCCTCGATTCATAGTGTGAGCAGTAAAGGAAATAGAGGGGAAGCAGCGCTCGTATGAGCACGGTTACCCCTTCAAAACAGCCGATCGACGGGGGTGCCGGACCCTGACCCATCAGATATTGATGGCCTATCCTGAGGAATGAGTTTTTGTGGACTGGAAACGTCACAACATCTGTAATGGTCGTATGGTCTCAGCGAACCAGCATTGGAAATTTTTTCTCTAAAAGTCAGTTTGCGCACCATTTTATGCGCCACCTTGCGCCCAGCATGTAAGAAATTCACACATATTTGGTACAGTTGAAGTCAGCAGAAGTTGGCAAATTTGTGTGTTTACCCATTGGCATGCACCAGATGTAAAAAAAAAATCACCTAAAATCACACATTCACATTTTTTCTACTTTTATTTCCATTTTTCCTTCCATATTTAAAAAAAAAGTCAAATATATTATTTTTTTACACAATATGGAAGCCCAATATGTACTGAGAAAAACAAGACCAAATACAGTAGGTTGAAAAAATAATAGAACAATTTGCTTTTAAATTGGCACATGGCTAAAACTTAAAAATTGGCCTGATCAGGAAGGGCGTTAAAGCTCCTGACCAGGAAGTGGTTAATTAAAAAAATTTAAAAAAATAAAAATGCCCCTCAAAGGTATACATAGCCTTTAAGGAAATCATCTCCTGACTTTGATGAGTTAAAATTTCAACACCAGGGAAAAAAACATTCTAATGTTCATGCCTGGGGTATTATAGGATCCTCTGGTGCTCCAATGGGCCAGTCTGACACTGTACACACATATATACAAACACACACATTGCTCACATATTATATATACACACACAGTACATGCACACACAGTATATACACACACACACATTACACAAATATATATGTACAGTACATGCACATACAGTATATACACATATATACACATATTACACACAAAAAAAACATTACAAACGTATAATAACACAGTACACACGTTACACATACACTTCCCTCAGAAAGCTGAAGTCTGTATATCATGCAGATAGCCCAGGACAGCAGTAGGGGAGCCATAATGAAAACTAGAGAGGTGAGCAGAGGACAGGACTGAGCCACCTGTATTTTCCTCTCCTACTCTATGCAGACCCCCTCCCCCTCTTGTCTGGCCCGACTGCCGAGCCAGATTCTGTATCATGTTAGTTTCTGGCTGCTGTAATTTATTGCAAGGCTGGAGTGAAAGAAGAAAAAACAGCAGAACTGCTGATGAAGATATATTAGTAAGATATATATATATATATATATATATATATATATACACACATAGTCCTGCCTTCAAACCCACCTTACATAACCCACGTTATGTAAACAGGGTCTTAGAGCAGTATTACACATAGCTGGCTCCACCTCACTGACATTCAGTGGCATAATAAAAGGCATTTTTATAGCAGACGCAATCATAGTAGCAAAATATTATATATACAAACGTATAGCATCAATGTGGCAGTGTTTATTGTGGCCAATTGTGGCCTCCATTATAGTTCTACAAGGAGTGCTTTCCAAAGTTCCTAAAAGGCAAATCTGCATTTTTATGCCTTGATAATTCCGACTTTCCAATCTCGCTGTATAATTAGGCTTTCAGGAACATTGGAAAGCTGGGTAACAAACAACCAAATATGCTAAAGACAAACAACCAAATATGCTAAAAACCAACCTGAGCATGTAGTATACTCGCTGTTGCCCTGATGCCACATGTATGTATGTATTTAGTTTGTACATTCAGAATGTATGTGCCAAGTGTGGTCTCAAATGGTTTCCAGACTGCTGAATTTCAAATTTCCCTTGTTGTTAAGTGGTTGGCCACTTTGTATGGACTATTACTAATGTGTGGCAAACTGTTATATACTGTATGAGAGCATGGGGGAGATTTATGAAGGGCATCACCCCAGTTTTCTGGCATTAAAAAGCCAAAAATTACGGCGCACGCCCTATTGCAGAATAATTTGCGATTTATTTGTTGTTTTTGAAATGCTCTTGCCACTTTAAAAAAAATGGGAGCGGCTTGGCAGGAGGGACAGGGCCACCCACGGTCCAAAAGATTTACTACAATTTCCGTCACAAACTGGATTTTACTCTGTGGGACATGGCCAGCCGAAGATGCAACAAATTTATTAAAGGGATTGTCCAGTTTTTATTTGTTTAATTTCTTTATAGAATAGGAAATCATACCGTTTTCTACTATACATGTATTAGAAATTCTGCTCACATATCTTTCTCATATCAGTGCAGTTGCCACTGTAAAAATAAATAAATAATAATAAAAGTATAGTCCATAGTAATGCATCCATGGGCTAACTGAATTGACTAAATACGGGGTGAGTCATGTGATACATTCACGCACGGGCGCACACTCCATGTGACCCCTGGCATTCAGGTAACACTGTCCAGGTATCTAACCCGTGAAAAGCATTTTACTAAGGAACAGAAGTTAGGCCTCATGCACACGACCATCATTTTTATCCGCAATTACAGATCCATAATTGCAGGTAAAAATACTGACACATTAACCCCTTAATGTCTGGGCCTGAAAAGACCTTAAAGAGGCTCTGTCACCAGATTATCAAATCCCTATCTCCTATTGCATGTGATCGGCGCTGCAATGTAGATAACAGTAACGTTTTTTTTGGGTTTTTTTAAACGATCATTTTTGGCCAAGTTATGAGCAATTTTATATTTATGCAAATGAGCCTTTCTAATGGACAACTGGGCGTGTTTTCTCTTAGTTCCAACTGGGCGTGTATTGTGTTTGTAACATCTGGGGCGTGTTTACTTGTGTTTGATGCTGACATACACTTCTATTCACAACGCCCAGCTAGTAAAACAAGTAAACACACCCAGATGTTACAAACACAATACACGCCCAGTTGGTAATAAGAGAAAACACGCCCAGTTGTCCATTAGAAAGGCTCATTTGCATAAATATAAAATTGCTCACAACTTGGCCAAAAATTATCGTTTAAAAAAATAAATAAACGTTACTGTTATCTACATTGCAGCGCCGATCACATGCAATAGGAGATAGGGATTTGATCATCTGGTGACAGAGCCTCTTTAATGACCAGCTCAATTTTTCTGTTTTTGCCTCTCTGCGTTTCAGCAGCCATAACTTTTTTATTTTTTCATTGACGTGGCTGTATGAGGCCTTGTTTTATGCGAGAGAATTATTATTTTTTTTCCCCACAGTATTTTACAGCGTGAATATAGGAAAAAGTGATTCTCGGAATAGTTTTTTTTTGTTTATTTTTTATCCCGTTCACGTTTCACGCTAAATAACCCATTAGATTAATTCTTCAGGTTATTACGGTCGTGTAGATACCTAATATGTGTAGGTTTTTTGTTTTTATTTAGTATTTAGTGTAGGGGCAATAAAATATATTTTATGCAAAATAAAGACTCTTTTTGGGACTTTTTTTATTTATTTATTTATTTGTTTTGTTACTTTTTTTTTTTAGTCCCATCAAGGGATAACTTTATTTGTAACTTTTTTTATTTTTTACTTGTAATGTATTAGCATACTCCTGTACGCTAATACATTACACTGTGTCACTATGACACAGGCTGCTGATCGGGCAGCACAGTGGCAGCATAGTGTGCCCGAACAGCAGGCAAATGGAACAGACAGCCCTGGGGTCCTTTGTAGGTCCGCAGGGCTGACTGCAGAAGGACCCCCCGGTGTTTGATCGCATCACCGGAATCCCGGTGATGCAATCAAAGAGGGGAATTCCCTTTCATCATGCCGCGGTCACGGACCGCGGCGATCAAAGTGTTAAACAGCTGGGGTCTGAATGTTTGCCAACCCCAGCTGTGTTAAAGAGGCTTCTCTAGGATCAGGAGCTGTTAGTTACAGCTCCTGCTTAGAGGACGAGCGCTCACAGGAGAACTCATGAGCCTGATCTACAGCGACGCCAAAAGACGTCTCTGTAGACTAAGCACCTGCACCGCCTGACATCAAAAGACAGTGGGCGGTCGGGAAGGTGTTAATGTCTAAAGGTGTAAGGGCCGTAGAAATGAACTGCAAAATATAGGACATGACCTATTTTTTGAATTTACGGAACGTGCTCCTATACTTTATAAAGGGAGCATGACCCGCAAACGTGGGTGACAGTCCGTGGCCATCCGTGCCCGTAACTACGGACCGTGCACATGGCTACGGCCATGTGCATGAGACTTTATAAGTATTCCCTCTACCAGCAGCCTCTCATCATGTCTGTCAGTGTCTGTGTAGAAGCAGCTCTTACATAATACTATCTGTCTCCTCTATGTGTTTTTTTTAATTTTTTAAAACAGTTAACTTTATTAACAACATGATAACATTACCTAGAGAGAGGCAGACATTTTAAATATCACCTAGAGACAGGCGGCCATTTTAGTAAATACATGAACAGTGATGTGGTTGGTCGTCATTATTCTACCATTAGTCCTATTCACTTAACCATGGATGTGTCCTTTATGTGGTCCCAACACATGTATGTCATGTTAATGCTAGGTGTCACATGATGTATGTGTGTGTATGTAGAGGGGATGGTCACATGACTGGCACCATGTTTAGTCATATTCAGTTAGCCCGTGGATACATTACATAGGATCTGTGGCTTTACCATTCTACTGTTAGACTGCAAGGACATTCACCAACTTAACTGGTTGCCGACACAGGACGAGTATGCTCGTCCTGAGCGGCGAGCACTTCGCGCATTAGGACGAGCATACTCGTCCTGTGTGACAGCCGTCCCTGTGCGCGTCTGTGCGCGCGATCGAGAGCGGGGCAACGGCTGTAATACACAGCCACGGCCCCGCTCTGACAGCGGAGAGAAAAGAAACATCTTCTCTCCGCTGTTAACCCTTTGAACGCCGCGATGACAGCTGATAGCGGCGTTCAAAGAGAGGGGACTGCACATTGATCGCGTCACAGAAAATAACTGTGACGCGATCAAAGCCCACAACTCGTATGGCCAGACAGCCCAGGGTCCAGTGAAGGACCCCAGGGCTGTCTGAACATATTTCCTGTTGTTAGGGCATACTGAGGTGTGCCCTAACAACTGCCTGTGTACGATCAGTAACAGGCTAATGTACTGGCATATAGATCTATTCCAGTACATTACAGTTACAAAATAAAAATCAAAATGATAAATCCCTTTATGGGATTTTAAAAAAAAAGTTAAATGAATGTAAAAAAAAATAATGGTAAATAAATAAATAAAAAGTAAATAAAACACACAGAAACACACATTTTTTATAATAAATAAACTTTTTAAAATATAAGTCCCAAAACATGAAATAATACAGACATATTTGGTATCGCCACGACCGTAACAACCTGTACAACAAATGTATAACATTATTTATGATGATCGGTGTATGGTGCAAAAAAATAAATATTAAAACTGCTGCGCAACTGCTTTTTTTCTGCATTTTAATCTAATTAAAAATGTATAGAAATTAAACGATAATGTATTTGTACCAAAAAATGGTACGTACATAAAGTACAACTCGTCCCGCAAAAAACAAAGTCTCATACAACTACGTCGTACAAAAAATAAAAGCGTTATGAGCGTCGGGATGCAAAGAGGGAATTTAAAAAAAAATTGCTCTGTCCTCAAGGCTAAAATTGGCCGTGTCCTTAAGGGGTTAAAACCAACTTGCCATGGACCTATTACACCATTATTTTACCTTAAATCAAACCAAAGACACCTTGTGTGGTAAAGTGGAAGTGGCCACAGCTTTATTATGTAAATATTTCTCTATTTAAAGAGGCTCTGTCACCAGATTTTGCAACCCCTATCTGCTATTGCAGCAGATCGGTGCTGCAATGTAGATTACAGTAACGTTTTTATTTTTTAAAAACGAGCATTTTTGGCCAAGTTATGACCATTTTTGTATTTATGCAAATGAGGCTTGCAAAAGTACAACTGGGCGTGTTTACAGTAAAAGTCCAACTGGGCGTGTATTATGTGTGTACATCGGGGCGTTTTTACTTCTTTTACTAGCTGGGCGTTAGGAATGGGAGTGTATGATGCTGACGAATCAGCATCATCCACTTCTGTTCGTTAACACCCAACTTCTGGCAGTGCAGACACACAGCGTGTTCTCGAGAGATCACGCTGTGACGTCACTCACTTCCTGCCCCAGGTCCTGCATCGTATCGGCACCAGAGGCTACAGTTGATTCTGCAGCAGCATCAGCGTTTGCAGGTAAGTAGCTACATCGACTTACCTGCAAACGCCGATGCTGCTGCAGAATCAACTGTAGCCTCTGGTGCCGATGTGTCCTCGCTCGTCCGACACGATGCAGGACCTGGGGAAGTGACGTCACAGCGTGATCTCTCGAGAACACGCTGTGTCTGCACTGCCAGAAGCTGGGCGTTCTGAAGAGAAGTGGATGATACTTCTCGTCAGAACGCCCAGCTAGTAAAAGTAGTAAACACGCCCAGATGTACGCACATAATACACGCCCAGTTGGACTTTTACTTTAAACACGCCCAGTTGTACCTTTGCAAGCCTCATTTGCATAAATACAAAAATGGTCATAACTTGGCCAAAAATGCTCGTTTTTTAAAAATAAAAACGTTACTGTAATCTACATTGCAGCGCCTATCTGCTGCAATAGCAGATAGGGGTTGCAAAATCTGGTGACAGAGCCTCTTTAACCCCTTCCCGACATTTGCCGTATGGATACGTCATGGAAAGCTAGTGCTTCCCGCATTTTGCCGTATCCTGAGTTGGTGCGGTGTATTACAGCTGACATCCGGCTGCATTGGCGGGGACCAAAATTATCTTCGATCCCCGCTATTAACCCCTTAAATGCAGCGGTCAAAAACGATCGCTGCATTTAAGTTGTTTGCAGCTCATCGGAGCCCCAGCAATGAAATTGCAGGGGTCTTGGTGGCGGTCTGCCTAGCACGGAAAACTTCCATTATTATTAAAAAATAAACCATACATATTTGGTATCGCCGTGTCCGTAACGGCCAAAACTATAAAAATATTATTTTATTTATTCCACGCGGTGAACGGTGTAAAAAAAAACCCGCAAAAAACCATACCAGAATATCTGTTTTTTGGTCACTTTGCCCTACAAATATTGGAATAAAAAGTGATCAAAAAGTAGCATGTATCCAAAAATGGTACCTATATAAACTATAGCTCGTCTCGCAGAAAACAAGCCCTCATACAGCTCCGTCGACGAAAAAATGAAAATGTTATGACGTTTTCTGCCATTTTACTGCCGCTCTGAGATCCCCCGCAAAGGGGCCTACTAAGTCTGTGTCGCCCAATGGCCCACATAAACCTGGAGCATGGCCTGTATGTATATATATATATATATATATATATATATATATATATATATATCTAGAACGACTAGTCACTCAGCTCTCATAGAACAGCAACACTGTGGAGCTGCACTGGTGACCACAAGCCATATTGCCCTGATACTATTTGATGGATATACACAACGTACCAGAGCAGTATTGTGTGTATTTTATATGACCAATATGTCATCCATCACAACAGCCCCACAAAGTTTGTTACCCATCTTTCCCAGGCGGCAGAATGCCAGATCTGCCTAGTCCTGCATTGATAAATCTCCAACTCCTATATCGTAGCATTACTAGTCAGATTTGCTAATCAGTAGCCAAGAATCCCTGTGAAGCTGCGATTAACACACCTGCCTTTTTATGCAGTGATACATTTTGCATACTGTACCTTAGCTAGCCAGATTTGTCTTTCAGGATCCCAGGAAAGCTGGGTAACAAACCATGTGAACCTGTAATAGAGACTGTAGAATACGAAATCCCCCTAAATAAATGCCCCTCCTCTCTACCAAATTGTGCCACAGATAAGGCAAAGCCTTTCAGGGTACTGGGACAGCTGGGTAACAAACCATGTGAATCTGTAATAGAGACTGCTAAACATTAAACCGAACTAAATAAATCCCGCTCTTATCTCTCAAATTGTGTCATATTTAGACAGATTTGCCCTTGAGGGTTCCAGAAAAGCGGCGTAACAAACCATGTGGAACTGTAATAGAGATCTGCTGAATACTTAATCCCCCTAAATAAATACCCCTCGTCGCTACCAAATTGCACTATATCTATGCAGATTTGTCTTTCAGGAACCTGGGTAACCTGTAATCCGTAGGGGGACTTAGCGGACAATTTCCCTGCAGATTTTGATGTGAATTCTTGGAAAATCCACATATGTTACATACAGATTTAGTTGCGGATTTAGCAGCAGATTTGATGTAGGTTTCAGCCTATGCATTGCAAAGGCTGAAATCCGCAGTGAAAATCCGCTGCTTCTCCGCAACAGAATGAGCACGCTCCAGATTTGAAAATATGCAGAATGCTCCGCTGTTATTGCGGTCGTCTTCTGCTACATGTGGATGGGGTTTTGAAAACCCCATCCACTTTTGATGTACTGTAAACTGCTGCGGATTTGCGATGCAGAACTCACGCCGCAAATTGGCAGCAAAACTGCCACATCTGGACACACCCTTAGTGCATGACCAGACGTGGCGGAATTGCTCTGGAATTCCGCTGCTGACAGTCCGCTGCGGTAATCCGCAGCGGACATATTCTCCATTGCTTTCCACTGCTTTTTAGTTAGGTTCGTGCACACGTTGCGGAAAACTCCGCTGCGGACCATAGGCTGTGGTGCGGAATTTGGTGTCCGCAGCTTACACTGGTTGTTGCGGACGTGGAGCGGACTTGTTGCGGACTCATTGCGTAATTTCTCCATTGACTTCAATGGAGAGTCAAAATTCCGCAATGAAGTCCGCAGATGTTATTTGTGTTGCGTAGCGTATTTGCTTTACGAACATGACATTTCTTCATTCTGGCATGACCTATGTATTTCTAGGTCTATAGCCAGACTGAACGCCCGTAATCACGGCCCGTTTTTAGGGCACGGGCAGGCCCATAGAAGGCTATGGGGCTCCCGTAATTACGGGTGACTACGTGTGTGCCGTCAGGAGATAGTCACTGTCCAGGGTGCTGAAAGAGTTAAGCGATCGGCAGTAACTGTTTCAGCACCCTGGACAGTGACTACCGATATAGATCGACGTGTAAAAAAAAAGTTCATACTTACCGAGAACTCCCTGCTTCTTCCTCCAGTCCGGCCTCCCGGGATAACGTTTCAGTCCAAGTGACGGCTGCAGCCAATCACAGGCTGCAGCGGTCAAATGGACTGCCGCGTCATCCAGGGAGGTCGGGCTGGATGTTGAAAGAGGGACGCGTCACCAAGACAACGGCCGGGTAAGTAGGAATTTCTTTTACTTTTACTAGGGAAAGGGCTGCCCCTTCTCTCTATCCTGCACTGATAGAGAGAAGGGAAGTACTTTCACCTCAATACGCAATGGCTAATCCGCATCAATTTAATGCCCATTTTAGACAAAGCCGCAACAGAATCTGCAACGCAGATTATGTGCGGCATTGATGCGGATAGTGGCGGAAGAAATATGCCACGTCTGGTCATGCCCTTAGACTGGGTTTCCACAGTGCAGATTTGCTGCGGATTTTTTAAGCCAAAGCCAGAATTGGATCAAGGAGAGCGGACCTATAAGGCCTTCCCTTATATTCTCAATTCTTATATTTCTTCTATTTAGGTTACGTTCCTAGTTTTGGGTTAAAAAATACTTGCAAAATCTGCACAGTGAGAACCCAGCTTTAGGCCTCTTGCACCGCAGAAAGAACGGGCAAGCTTTATTATGGCCGTGTTCTGCGGTCCGGGCTCATTGAAAATAATGGCCGCGGCCATGTGCATGGCCCGCGATTTGCGGGCGGCTCGCGGCTGACAGTCTGCTGCCGGCCGACCCGAAAATCACAGCCGTGCACATGGCTACGGTCGTGTGCATGAGGCCTTAGGCTACACAGCATATCCAACCTTGAACCTGCAGGGAATTCCGCCTGAAAAAGTGCACATGGTGCAGATTTTCGGTCGGAATCTCCGCTGCAGAAACACTGCTTAAAATAAATAAAAGAAGCTGATAGTTACCCATGGCTGTTGTCGTAGCAACGCCTTCTTCCGTTTCAGTGCAGCCTGGCCTCCTGGAATGATGCTGCAGCCCAATTGACCACCACAGCCTGTGATTGGCTGCAGCAGTCACATGGTTTGAAACGTCATCCCAGGAGGCCAGGTGTTACTCAGAACAGAGAAACGCGTCACTATGACAACGGCCGGAGGTAAGCATTAGCGTTTTTGTGAATTTTGAAGCGGAATCGCAGCGTTTCCGCCACAAAAGTCGCAACATTTGCTATTTGTTCTAGGTTTCACTTCCGCAGCAAAAAAATGCATAAATTGACCTGCGGTGCAGAGTTTAAATCTGCAGCTTGTCAATTTATGCTGCGGATTTGTTGCTATTTTGTTGCGGGTTTTACCCATTGAATTTAATCAATGTGGAAAACCCGCAACAAAATAGCAACGGATTCGCAGCATAAATTAACATGCTGCGGATTTAAAATCTGCATTGCAGGTCAATTTATGAACGTTTTTGCTGCAGATTTTTACTATAGCGTCTGCATGAGATTTGTTCAAATCTCATTCACTGTGCTGCTACTGTAAATGCTGCGGAATTTCCTTAGGCCTAATTCACACTGAGATTGTTTGGCCCTGTTTTTGGCGCGGAAACCACGTTGGAAACTACGCCAAAAAACTGCAGAAATCGCCTACCATTGATTTCAATGGGAGGTAGAGGAGTTTTTTCCTGCGAGTGGAAAAAAAACACTTGCAGGAAAAAGAAGCGTCATGCTCTTTCTTCAGGCGTTTCCATCTCTGACCTCCCATTGACATCACAGCGCTCACGGGCCGCAGGCGAAAAACTCAGCAAAAAAAATGCAGCAAAGAGAGTGCGGCCTCCTGAAGGAATTTTGAGGCAGATTTTTCTGCCTGCAAAAAACTCAGTGTGAACGTACTTTTAGGGTGTTCACAAGTGGCATTTCCGCTGCAGATGTTTGGATAGAGGAGGCTGGTAGGAAAAGGCTCCCTCTTTTCTGCAAAATCACAACTGCTTTTTTCTGCAGCTTGCTGGAAATCTTGCAGGTTTATCTATAGGGGACAATTTTATAAAAGGATTTATTTTATTTAATGTGTGTTTTTAAGGTTAAGGGTATGCTCATATGCTTAACAAAAAATGGCTGTAAAATACGTAGCTGTTTTCAAGGGAAAACAGCCTATGATTTTCAGGCGTTTTTTTCTATGCATCAAACGTTTTTTTGATGCGTTTGTTTACAGCCGTTTTTGTAGCTGTTTTTCTATTGAGACAATGAAAAATGGCTCCGAAACGGCTCAAGAAGTGACATGCACTTCTTTTTACAGGGCGTTTTTTTATGTACCGTTTTTACAAAAAAACTTAAAAAACACCCCTTGGGAACGAAACGCAGTTTTTCCCATTGACATTTATGGGCAGATGTTCGGAGGCGTTCAGGCCATGTATTTTCAGACGTTTTTCAAGGCGTTTACGGCTGAAAATAGGGTGAACATACCCTTAGTGTCACTTTTAACATGAGATGTGGAAGTGAGGATTGTTCCTGGGAATACTCCTGAAGAGCAGCATATTATAGGTAGACATCCGCTGAGCTATTATGTTAATACAGCACAAAAAATATAATGAAAAGAATACACATGTAAAGCTCTAAAGTGCTAATCAAAAGTGAAAGTTTTCTAGCGGGGACGTGATGCATAAAAAAGTTACACCTTGTCCTGCAAAAATAAAACAAGGCCTCAAATAGAAACGTAGACATTAAAATAAAAAAAAGTTTACGGCTAGAAGGCAAAAAAATAAAAATGGCCAAGCATGCTGCAACCTTAATAAGTTCACAATTGTTCCAGTATAAGCCTACAGTAGTGATTCTTAATTCTATTGCCAACGTGTAAAATGGTATACGATGTGTTGTTTTTTTTCTACTAACAGAGCTTTAAAATGTACATTTGTTTATAAAGCATAATGATCTGCTTTCACTGCTCTACAAATGATGAATTCTTCATGGATATTCATCTATAACACTCACAGGCTTCTCCCTACAGTTGACATCATAGTCTTCTCCCTTCAGTTGATGACATCACAGCTGATGGAATACTAAGGCATTGTGATGTGTCTTTTTTACAGACAAGCATCTGATGCAGCAGCTCTTATGTGTGGAGCAGTCTTCGTCCCATCAGATCTGTTCAGTTCTCAGACAAGACCACCATTTTCTTCATGCTACAAGATCTTCACATCATAATCACAGGCTCTGCAGGAAAGTTCACCACAGGGAAGCAGGTAAAGACCATTCCAGTTTTGTATGCCAGGGCAGGGGGCACATTCAGACTTTCTCTAGGCCATTTTTACATGTTTCTTACATGTTTCAAGAGTTGCAGCAGTTTTCTAAACCATGTCCCCCTTTTCATATCTAATTATTGTATGGCCAATCAAGCTGCTGTAACATCCTTCCTCCTGAGGACTGCAGCAGCTTTCAATATACAATAAGCTAATGTTGATTTCTTTCCATGAATGCTGCTATATGTCAGAAACCTCCAGCATTTCCTGGAGGTCATAAGAACTTACTTAACAGCCTGGTGCACCCCTGATTGTAGTTATATAGCTACATGCATGACAAAAAGAAAAATTTAGACTATGGAAGAATACCAAATACAGCATTTTATGGGTAGAGATGCCCTCTAAGGCTGTGTTCACATCAGCGTTGTCTTTCCTTTGAGGGTTTCCGTCGGGGAAACCCCTCAACGGAAAGGCAAACGGAAACCTTAGCTTCCGTTTGCATCACCATTGATCTCAAGTGACGGAAACGTTGCTAATGGTTGTGCCTTCATTTTGTCAAAATCCAACAAACAAAAAGGAAGAAGAGTTTCGCACACTAGATGTCCGCAGGATAATCCTGCAATACATTGAGTCCACAAACTTGTGGGGGAAAGATCTTAATCTTTTCATTCAATTCAATGGTCCTAATAAGGGAAAGAAGGTGGCAAAAAATACATTGGCAAAATACATTAAAATGGCGATCTGTGTATTTTATGAAAACCTCCACATGTCTCCCTCAGATCATCTGAAGGCCCACTCTACAGGCTTTATGTCAGTATTCTGGGCAGAAAGAGCGGATGCATCCATTGAACAGATCTGCAAAGCAGCAACCTGCTCATCCGTTCACACTTTTACAAAACATTACAGATTAAATCTGTTTTCAGCAAGGATCTTTCCGTTGGAATGAAAGTTCTCCAAGCTGTAGTCCCCCCCCCCCACAACCAATTATTTAATATGGGAATTCTCCTGTGGTGCTGTCATGGAGGGTGCCTTGAGAAAATAGAATTAGATTTACCGGTAATTTGGTTTCTAGTAAACCCTCCATGACAGCACCCTTATATTCCCCCCCTTTTATTTATGTTAATTAAACATTATTTACACGTATTTTTCGACAAGTAATAGATATATACAAAGCCCAGCAGCACTGGCTGTGTGTGGGTGCAAGCTCTGAGGAACAGACCAAAATTCCAAATACACAGAAATCGAAAAAATGAGCAGCAACTCCAAGGATTCAGGTGAAAAAAATCGGTACTTTATTGCCTGTGCAACGTTTCAGCTCCGTCCACTAGAGCCTTTCTCAAGCTTGAGAAAGGCTCTAGTGGACAGAGCTGAAACGTTCCACGGGCAATAAAGTACCCATTTTTCAACTGAATCATTGGAGTTGCTGCTCATTTTTTCGATTTCCATGACAAGTAATAGATATGTAAAGTTACCAGAAATGGTTAGTGGACATACACTGAGGAGAAACGGTGGGGTGGGACTATTTAACCTCTTGTGCTTTTTCCTGTCCATATTAGAGGCGGAGTCTTACCTCCTGTGGTGCTGTCATGGAGGTTTTACAAAAAAAACTAATTACCGGTAAGTCTAATTCTATTTTCTCCCACTGCTGGCCACTTCCACACACACCACTGTCCATTAAAATATGCTATGTACCCATATGAACGCATCTGTGAACAGTCTTAGCTTCTGATTCGATGCCGGCTACTTCAACCTTACTGCCACTCCAATAAAGTCCTCAAAAAATCTACCCCACACCTCAAAATCCTCTTTTGGGTACTTTGTTAACTAATTTTGTGAAAATCTTTTTTACTCACACTGAACTACGCTCAATACTCTTACAGAAAATCCTCCCTGTTGGTGTGACTGTGCATGCAAAGTTCAATTACCCTATCAGTGATTGCAACTCCTTCAACCTGACTCGCTCCTTGCCCTTCATGATTTGAAACGCTTGCTTCAGCACCTACACCTTATAATACCTTATCCACTGGCAATAATCTACACACTCCCTCCACCAAGTCAGTGCCAACTGCGGGTAGAAAAATGGAGTCTGGCCCAGAGGAAGAAGGGATCTGCTGTATGACGGATTTAATACAATTTACGCTGAGTGTAAATTATAGCGGAAATCTATGCTAGCTCATAGCTGGTGCAGATTTTGGAGCACTGACAGCCCATGTTGTGCTAAATATATTCATAGCTGTGGGCTTCTTGGGGTCTGTTCACATCAAAGTTTTTATTTTCGTAGGAAGGTATACTTCGGGTGGAGTCCTGACATATACCTTCAACAGAAGTGAATGACGTATCCCACTGTATAGGCATACAATAGGATACGTCACCTGAACTCCACGGACACAGCGATACTTTAAGTACTAAGCTCAGGAAAGCCGGCAACGCTCTGGACAGGGATTCTGCTTTTGGAGGGAGCCCCTGACGTCACTGTCCATATATGGACAGTGACGTTAAAGGCTTTGACATGCTGGAATCCCTGGCCAGAGCGTTGGCAATGCTGTGGTCGCGGATTCTGCTTCTAGAGGGAGCCTCTGATGTCACTTTTCATATATAGACAGTGATGTCCGGGGCTTTCAATTACGGAGTCACCAGCCAGAGCATCGAAAAGCGCTCTGGCCGGGTACTCCAGTCTTGGAAAAGCTCTTGACATCACTGTCCATATATGGACAGTGATGTTAGGAGCTTAAAAACTCAGAATCCAAAGCCAGAGCTATGCTCTGGCTGGGGATTTTGCTCCTGGAGGAGCCTCTGACAACACTGTTCAAAAATGGACAGTTAGGTCAGGAGCTTTAAGATGCCGAAATCCTAAACCAAAACATCGGCATTGCTCTAGCTGGATTTCTCTCCTGGAGGGAGTTTCTAACGTCACCGTCCAAATATGGACAGTGACGTTAGAGGCCTTGAGATGTTGGAATCCACGACCAGAGTGTTGGCAATGCTCTGGCCAGGGACTCTGCTCCTGGATGAACACTTGACGTTGCTGTCCGTACATGGACACTGATGTTTGGGGCTTTGTCATGCGAGAATTTCAGGCCAGAGCGTCGGTTCATCTCCTTGAAGGATCCCTTGACGTCAATGTCCAGATATGGATAGTGACGTTAGGGGCTTTGAAATGCTGGACTACCCAGCCAAAGCGTCTGCAACGCTCTAGCCGGGGATTCTGCTGCTGTAGGATCCCCTGACATTACTGTCCATGTATCGACAGTGACATGAGGGGCTTTGTAATGCAGTGTCCAGGACCAGAGCATTGGCAAAGCTGTGCCTGGGGACTCGACTTCTAGAGGGAGCCCTTGACGTCACTGTCCATATAAGGATGGTAATGTCAGGGGCCCCACTAGTGCTGGATTCCCTGGCAAGAGTGCTATCGATGCTCTAGGCAGGGGTCTGAATAGTTGAAAGCTTATTTCAGCGGGCTTCTATTTAATATTGGCGTATAAAGACGCCAGTCTAACTAAATTCCACTCATTGGTTTCATGCAACAGCGGGAGGTGGGGTCCTACTGCTCGACAGATTAACTATAAATTACATCAGGCATTGGCGTGAATTATAGCGGAAATCTATGCCAGATCATATCTGGCGTAGCTTTCAGTTTGTGGAGCATTGACAGCCCAAGTTGTGTCAAATTTATTAAGAGCCAAGCTGATATGTAACCATGCTTCTTACGTATGTTTTAATATTGTGTGATTGAACATCATATGCTAGACTTGATAAAAAGTTACTATTAAAATACAAACCAGACAGCTCCCTACCAAGTTAGAGTTTGAGAAGCTGAATACTATACTCTCCTGCTACTTTGCTTAAATGGTAAGCAAATAGATTATTTTCTTTCTCTACCTAAAATGGCAGAAAAAACACCTATATTGGAGATAGAAAAGACGGTTAGAGGGGAAAAGGAGGAGGCCGGTGTTTTTAAATTGCATTTTTTTCCTAGGTGTTTTTTATTCTATTTGCTGATAGTTTTGGCAAAGTAGCTCAAAAGTAGATGTGTTTATAATACGTGATTTTGTAAAGCAATGTAATGGGTCAAAATAAAGACATTATGGGAGACTTATTAAGCATCTTGCGGTAGTTACCTGACAGAAGAAAAGATGCAAATTATGTTGCATGCCTGTTTTGAGTAAAAATTATTTTTTAGGGAAAATTATGCTGCTTTCGCTTCTTTCCAAACAGGAAGTGGGTCCCAGCGGTAGGGGGTTCTGATGCACAACAGATTCAATATAAACACAACAGAAACTGGTTTCAATTCTAGCGGAAATATATGCAAGCTTGTGTCTGGCATATCTTTGAGTTTTGTGGAGCCCTGACAGCTGATGTTGCTGCAAATTTATTAAGAGGCGTGCGCTTCTTAATAAATTTATCGCAACTTACTTCTGCAGGCTTCTGTTTAACAATCACATATGAAATGACAGTCTTAATAAATTCCCCCATTGTATTCATGTGACCAGCTTTAGGACTTAAAAGTCAATTATCACAACAAGTGACATTGTTAGTTGTTAAGATAGGGTAAATGAATTAACCCTTTCAGGACCAAGGGTCATTGATGCCTCAATGACCAAGCCCCATTTTTTCAAATCTGACATGTGTCACTTTATGTGGTAATAACTCTGGAATGCGTTTGCCTATCCATTGACAACCCAAGTTGCGCCAAATTTATTCAGAACTTTGGGCTTCTTGGAGTATGTTCACATTACATTTTTTCTTTTCATCAGAGGTATACGTCGGGCGAAGTCTCTACGTATACCTCCAATGGAAGGCACTGACATATCTCACTGTATAGGCATGCAGTGGGATATGTCACCCGAACTACCCGGACACAGCGCTAATGTAAGCACTAGGCTCAAGAAAGCCCTTGACGTTAGCAACGCTCTGGCTGGGGATTCTGCTCCTAGGGTAGCCCCTGACAACACTGTCCATAAATGTACAGTGACGTCAGGAGCTTTAAGATGCCAAAATCCTAGGCCAGAACACCGGCATTGCTCTGGCTGGGGATTCCGCTCCTGGACAGTGACGTTAAAGACTTTAAGATGCTCTAATCCCCGGCCCGAGCCTCGGCAATGCTGTGACCGGGAAATCTGCTTCTAGAGGGAGGCTCTAATGTCACTTTCCAAATATGGACAGTGATGTCAGGGGTTTTCAACTATGGAGTCCCCAGCCAGAGAATCGAAAGTGCTATGGCCGGGGACTCCTGTCTTGGGAAAACCCTCTACGTCACTGTCCATATATGGAAACTGTTGTTAAGAGCTTAAAAATTCAGAATCCACAGGCAGAGCTTTGGCAGCGCTCTGGCTGGGAATTCCGCTCATTGAGGAGCCCCTGACAACACTATTCACAAATGGACTGTGATTTCAGGAGCTTTAAGATGCCTAAATCCTAGGCCAAAACGTCGGCATTGCTCTAGCTGTGGATTCCGCTCCTGGAGGGAGTTTCTGACGTCACCGTCCGAATATGGACAGTGACATTAGAGGATTTGAGATGTTGTATTCCCCGATGAGAGCGTTGGCAATTCTGCTCCTGGAGGAACCCTTGACGTTACTGTCCGTACATGGACAGTGACATTAGGGGCTTTGTAAGGCGAGAATTTCAGGCTAGACCGTCGGCAACGCTCTGGCCAGTGGTTCCTCTGCTGGAAGGAGCCCTTGACATCAATGTCCAGATGTGGACAGTGACGTTAGGGGCTTTGAAATGCTGGAATTCCAGGCCAAAGCGTCCGCAACGCTCTAGCCGGGGATTCTGCTGCTGTAGGATCCCCTGACATTACTGTCCATGTATCGACAGTGACGTGAGGGGCTTTGTAATGCGAGTTTCCCAGACCAGAGCATTGGCAAAGCTGTGCCTGGGGACTCGGCTTCTAGAAGGAGCCCCTGACGTCACTGTCAATATAAGGACGGTAACGTCAGGCGCCCCACTAGTACTGGATTCCCTGGCCATAGTGCCACCGATGCTCTAGGTACTGAATAGTTGACTGCTTATTACAGTGGGCTTCTGTCTAATATTGGCGTATAAAAACGCCAGTCTTACTAAATTCCACCCATTGGTTTTATGGAACAGTGGGAGGTGGGGTCCTACTGCTCGATAGATTTACTATAAGTTACACCAGGTATTGGCGTAAATTATAGCGGAAATCTATGCCAGATCGTATCTAGCGTAGTTTTCAGTTCGTGGAGCCTTAACAGCCCAAGTTGTCTCAAATTTATTTAGCGCCATGCGCTTCTTAATAAATTTATCACAACTTACTCCTACAGGCTTCTGTTTAACACTGGCATATGAAATGCCAGTTTTAATAAATTCCCCTATTTGTTTTAATGTAACATGCTTTAGGACTTAAAAGTCAATTATCACAACAAGTGACTTTGTCAATTGTTATGGTAGTAGTCAGATATAATCTTTAATAAATTGAAACAATTTTTTAAAGCTTTAAAAACAAGGTTTGACAACGATAAGTTCTTCCCATGTGTATCTAATGCTGATATGTAACCATGCTCCTTACTTATGTTTTAATATTGTGTGATTGAATTTGATATGCTTGACTGATGGTACTTGTATGATCAGAAGTAGTAGCTAGATGTTTAAGTATCAGATTCAGATGAGTTTTAGTAAAGATACCTAGTTCAACAGATAGAGAGGTCCTATAGGGGAGTACCAAGTCAATGTGAGCTTGAAACTCTGAACAAAAAAATACCAGGTCATGCAGAGAAAAAGTAAATTTAGATAAAATGTTACTATTAAAATACAAACCAGACAGCTCCCCAAGGTAGAATTTGAGAAACGGCAAACTATACCCTCCTGCTACTTTGCTTAAATGGTAAGCAAATTGATTCTTTTTTGTTTTTTTCTACCTAAAATGGCAGAAAACACACCTATTTTGGAGATGGAAAGGACGGCTAGAGGGGAAATGGAGGAGACCGGTGTTATTTAATTACATTTTTTTCCTAGGTGTCTTTTATTAATTTAGGCAAAGTAGCCCCTAAAGTAAATGTTTTTATAAGACATGATTTTGTTAAGCATTGTAATAGGACATTTTGGCACACGTCTGCTTTGAGTAAAAAATGTTGCTTTTTAAAACTTTATGCTGTTTTCGCATCTTTTAAAATAGTAAGTCGGGCCCAGCGGGAGAGGGGATCTCCTGCATGATAGATTTAATATCATCTACGCCAGCGTGAATTATAGCGAAAATCTATGCTAGCTCGTAGATTTCAGACTGTAGAGCTCTGAAAGCCCAAGTTGCAAATTTATGCAGAGCCGTGAGCTTCTTGGGATCTGTTTAAATCACGTTTTTTCTTTTCGTCTGATATATACGTCGGGAGGAGTCCCGACGTATACCTCCAACATATGGCACTGACGTACCCTACTGTATAGGCATATATGGACAGTGAAGTTAGGGGCTTGGGAAAGCCCTTGATGTCACTGTAAATATATGAACTGGGATGTTAGGAGTTTAAAAACCCAGAAACCTTCACCAGAGCGTCGGCAACACTGTGGCCGGGATCCCGCTTCTAGATGGAGCCTCTAGTGTCACTCTCCATATAAGGATGTTAACGGCAGGGGCCCCTCAAGTACTGGAATCCCTGACCAGAGTGCTACCGATGCTCTAGGCTTGGGATCTAAATGTCTGAATGCCCTTGACATCAACGTATTTCAGCGGGCTACTGTTTAATATTAGCGTATAAAAAAAGCCAGTCTTACTAAATTCCACCCATTGGTTTCATGCAACAGCGGGAGGTAGGGTCCTGCTGCTGGACAGATTTACTATAAGTTATGCCAGGAATTGGAGTAAATTATAGCGGAAATCTATGCCAGATTGTATCTGGCATAGCTTTCAGTTTGTGGAGCCTTGATATCCCAAGTTGTGTCAAATTTATTTAGAGCCGTGCACTTCTTTTTAAACTTATCACAACTTACTACTGCAGGCTTCTGTTTAACACTTGCATATGAAATGCCAGGTTTAATAAATTCCCCTATTTGATTTAATGTAAAATGCTTTAGGACTTAAAAGTGAGATATCACAACAACTGACTTTGTCAATTGTTATGGTAGTACTCAGATATGATCTTTAATAAATTGAAACAATTTTTTAAAGATTTAAAAACAAGGTTTGACAACGATAAGTTCTTCCCATGTGTATCTAATGATGATATGTAACCATGCTCCTTACTTATGTTTTAATATTGTGTGATTGAATTTGATATGCTTGACTGATGGTACTGTATGATCAGAAGTAGTAGCTAGATGTTTAAGTATCAGATTTAGATTAGTTTTAGTAATGATAGCTAGTTCAACAGATAGAGAGGTCCTATAGGGGAGTACCAAGTCAATGTGAGCTTGAAACTCTGAACAAAAAAATACCAGGTCATGCAGATAAAAAGTAAATTTAGATAAAATGTTACTATTAAAATACAAACCACACAACTCCCCAAGGTAGAATTTGAGAAACGGCATACTATACCCTCCTGCTACTTTGCTTAAATGGTAAGCAAATTGTTTATTTTTTGGGTTTTTTCTACCTAAAATGACAGAAAACACACCTATTTTGGAGATGGAAAGGACGGCTAGAGGGGAAATGGAGGAGGCCGGTGTTTTTTAATTAAATTTTTTCTAGGTGTCTTTTATTCCATTTGCTAATAATTTAGGCAAAGTAGCCCCAAAAGTAAATGTTTTTATAATACATGATTTTTTAAGCATTGTAATTGGACATTTTGTCACACGTCTGTTCTGAGTAAAAAAAATTGAAAATGGAGGAGGAGGAGGAGATGGAGGAGGAGGAGGAGATGGAGGAGATTGAGGAGGAGATGGAGGAGATTGAGGAGGAGGAGAATGAGATGGAGGAGATTGAGGAGGAGGAGAATGAGGAGGAGGAGATTGAGGAGGAGGAGATTGAGGAGGAGGAGGAGATTGAGGAGGAGGAGGAGATTGAGGAGGAGGAGGAGATGGAGAGGGAGGAGATGGAGGAGGAGGAGATGGAGGAGGAGGAGATGGAGGAGGAGGAGATGGAGGAGGAGGAGGAGATGGAGGAGATGGAGGAGGAGGAGATGGAGGAGGAGGAGATGGAGGAGGAGATGGAGATGGAGGAGGAGATGGAGGAGGAGGAGGAGATGGAGGAGGAGATGGAGGAGGAGGAGATGGAGGAGATGGAGGAGGAGGAGATGGAGAAGGAGGAGGAGATGGAGGAGGAGGAGATGGAGGAGGATGAGATGGAGGAGGAAGAGATGGAGGAGGAGATGGAGGAGGAGGAGATGGAGGAGGAGATGGACGAGGAGGTGATGGAGGAGGAGGAGGAGGAGAAGATGGAGATGGGAGGAGATGGAGGAGGAGATGGAGGAGGAGATGGAGGAGGAGAAGGAGATGGAGGAGATTGAGGAGGAGGAGGAGATGGAGGAGGAGGAGGAGATGGAGGAGGAGATGGAGGAGGAGATGGAGATGGAGGAGGAGATGGAGATGGAGGAGAAGGAGGAGGAGATGGAGGAGGAGAAGGAGATGGAGGAGATTGAGGAGGAGGAGGAGATGGAGATGGAGGAGAAGGAGATGGAGGAGATTGAGGAGGAGGAGGAGTAGATGGAGGAGGAGATGGAGGATGAGTAGATGGAGTAGGAGGAAATGGAGTAGGAGAAGATGGAGGAGGAGATGGGAGGAGATGGAGGAGGAGATGGAGGAGGAGATGGAGGAGGAGATGGAGGAGGAGGAGATGAAGGAGGAGGAGTAGGAGGAGGAGATGGAGGAGGAGTAGGAGGAGGAGTAGGAGGAGGAGTAGGAGGAGGAGATGGAGGAGGAGATGGAGGAGAAGATGGAGGAGATGGAGGAGGAGATGGAGGAGGAGATGGAGGAGGAGATGGAGGAGGAGATGGAGGAGGAGGAGGAGACGGAGGAGGAGGAGATGGAGGAGGAGATGGAAGAGGAGGAGGAGATGGAGGAGGAGGAGATGGAGGAGATGGAGGAGGAGATGGAGGAGATGGAGGAGGAGGAGGAGATGGAGGAGGAGGAGGAGATGGAGGAGGAGATGGAGGAGGAGATGGAGGAGGAGGAGATGGAGGAGGAGGAGATGGAGTAGGAGGAGGAGGAGATGGAGGAGATGGAGGAGGAGGAGGAGGAGATGTAACCATGCTCCTTACTTATGTTTTAATATTGTGTGATTGAATTTGATATGCTTGACTGATGGTACTGTATGATCAGAAGTAGTAGCTAGATGTTTAAGTATCAGATTTAGATTAGTTTTAGTAATGATAGCTAGTTCAACAGATAGAGAGGTCCTATAGGGGAGTACCAAGTCAATGTGAGCTTGAAACTCTGAACAAAAAAATACCAGGTCATGCAGATAAAAAGTAAATTTAGATAAAATGTTACTATTAAAATACAAACCACACAGCTCCCCAAGGTAGAATTAGAGAAACTGCATACTATACCCTCCTGCTACTTTGCTTAAATGGTAAGCAAATTGTTTATTTTTTGGTTTTTTTCTACCTAAAATGGCAGAAAACACACCTATTTTGGAGATGGAAAGGACGGCTAGAGGGGAAATGGAGGAGGCCGGTGTTTTTTAATTACATTTTTTCTAGGTGTCTTTTATTCCATTTGCTAACAATTTAGGCAAAGTAGCCCCAAAAGTAAATGTTTTTATAATACATGATTTTTTAAGCATTGTAATTGGACATTTTGTCACACGTCTGTTCTGAGTAAAAAATTTTGAAAATGGAGGGGGAGGAGGAGATGGAGGAGGAGGAGGAGATGGAGGAGATTGAGGAGGAGGAGGAGATTGAGGAGGAGGAGGAGGAGATGGAGGAGATTGAGGAGGAGGAGGAGGAGATTGAGGAGGAGGAGGAGATTGAGGAGGAGGAGGAGATTGAGGTGGATGAGGAGGAGGAGATGGAGATGGAGGAGATGGAGATGGGGGTGATGGAGGAGGATGAGGAGATGGAGGAGAAGGAGGAGGAGATGGAGGAGGAGATTGAGGAGGAGCAGGAGGAGATGGAGGAGGAGATGGAGGAGGAGATGGAGATGGAGGATGAGGAGATGGAGTAGGAGGAGATGGAGTAGGAGGAGATGGAGTAGGAGGAGATGGAGTAGGAGGAGATGGAGTAGGAGGAGATGGACGAGGAGGAGGAGGAGGAGGAGATGGAGGAGGAGATGGAGTAGGAGGAGATGGAAGAGGAGATGGAGTAGGAGGAGATGAAGGAGGAGGAGGAGGAGATGAAGGAGGAGGAGGAGGAGGTGAAGGACTAGGAGGAGATGAAGGAGGAGGAGGAGATGAAGGAGGAGGAGATGGAGGAGGAGATGGAGGTGGAGATGGAGGAGGAGATGGAGGAGGAGATGGAGGAGGAGGAGATGGAGGAGGAGGAGATGGAGGAGGAGGAGGAGGAGATGGAGGAGGAGGAGATGGAGGAGGAGGAGGAGGAGGAGGAGGAGGAGATGGAGGAGGAGATGGAGGAGGAGATGGAGGAGGAGGAGATGGAGTAGGAGGAGATGGAGTAGGAGGAGATGGAGTAGGAGGAGATGGAGTAGGAGGAGATGGAGGAGGAGGAGGAGGAGATGAAGGAGGAGGAGATGGAGGAGGAGATGGAGGAGGAGAAGGAGATGGAGGAGGAGAAGGAAATGGAGGAGGAGATGGAGGAGGAGGAGATGGAGGAGGAGATGGAGGAGGAGGAGGAGATGGAGGAGGAGGAGATGGAGGAGGAGGAGGAGATGGAGGAGGAGGAGATGGAGGAGGAGATGGAGGAGGAGATGGAGGAGGAGATGGAGGAGGAGAAGGAGGAGGAGATGGAGGAGATAGAGGAGATGGAGGATATAGAGGAGATGGAGGAGGAGATAGAGGAGATGGAAGAGGAGATGGGAGGACGAGATGGGAGGAGGTGATGGGAGGAGGAGATGGGAGGAGGAGATGGAGGAGGAGATGGAGGAGGAGGAGATGGAGGAGGAGATGGAGGAGGAGGAGATGGAGGAGGAGGAGATGGAGGAGGAGGAGATGGAGGAGGAGGAGATGGAGGAGGAGGAGATGGAGGAGGAGATGGAGGAGGAGGAGATGGAGGAGATGGAGGAGGAGGAGATGTAATCATGCTCCTTACTTTTGTTTTAATATTGTGTGATTGAATTTGATATGCTTGACTGATGGTACTGTATGATCAGAAGTAGTAGCTAGATGTTTAAGTATCAGATTTAGATTAGTTTTAGTAATGATAGCTAGTTCAACAGATAGAGAGGTCCTATAGGGGAGTACCAAGTCAATGTGAGCTTGAAACTCTGAACAAAAAAATACCAGGTCATGCAGATAAAAAGTAAATTTAGATAAAATGTTACTATTAAAATACAAACCACACAGCTCCCCAAGGTAGAATTTGAGAAACGGCATACTATACCCTCCTGCTACTTTGCTTAAATGGTAAGCAAATTGTTTATTTTTTGGGTTTTTTCTACCTAAAATGGCAGAAAACACACCTATTTTGGAGATGGAAAGGACGGCTAGAGGGGAAATGGAGGAGGCCGGTGTTTTTTAATTAAATTTTTTCTAGGTGTCTTTTATTCCATTTGCTAATAATTTAGGCAAAGTAGCCCCAAAAGTAAATGTTTTTATAATACATGATTTTTTAAGCATTGTAATTGGACATTTTGTCACACGTCTGTTCTGAGTAAAAAAATTTGAAAATGGAGGAGGAGGAGGAGATGGAGGAGGAGGAGGAGATGGAGGAGATTGAGGAGGAGATGGAGGAGATTGAGGAGGAGGAGAATGAGGAGGAGATTGAGGAGGAGGAGATTGAGGAGGAGGAGGAGATTGAGGAGGAGGAGGAGATTGAGGAGGAGGAGGAGGAGATGGAGAGGGAGGAGATGGAGGAGGAGGAGATGGAGGAGGAGGAGATGGAGGAGGAGGAGGAGATGGAGGAGATGGAGGAGGAGGAGATGGAGGAGGAGGAGATGGAGGAGGAGATGGAGGAGGAGATGGAGATGGAGGAGGAGATGGAGGAGGAGGAGATGGAGGAGGAGGAGGAGATGGATGAGGAGATGGAGGAGGAGGAGATGGAGGAGGAGGAGATGGAGGAGGAGGAGATGGAGAAGGAGGAGGAGATGGAGGAGGAGGAGGAGATGGAGGAGGATGAGATGGAGGAGGAAGAGATGGAGGAGGAGATGGAGGAGGAGGAGATGGAGGAGGAGATGGACGAGGAGGTGATGGAGGAGGAGGAGGAGGAGAAGATGGAGATGGGAGGAGATGGAGGAGGAGATGGAGGAGGAGAAGGAGATGGAGGAGATTGAGGAGGAGGAGGAGATGGAGGAGGAGGAGGAGATGGAGGAGGAGATGGAGGAGGAGTTGGAGATGGAGGAGATGGAGGAGGAGATGGAGATGGAGGAGAAGGAGGAGGAGATGGAGGAGGAGGAGATGGAGGAGGAGAAGGAGATGGAGGAGATTGAGGAGGAGGAGGAGATGGAGATGGAGGAGAAGGAGATGGAGGAGATTGAGGAGGAGGAGGAGTAGATGGAGGAGGAGATGGAGGATGAGTAGATGGAGTAGGAGGAAATGGAGTAGGAGGAGATGGAGTAGGAGGAGATGGAGGAGAAGATGGAGGAGGAGATGGGAGGAGATAGAGGAGGAGATGGAGGAGGAGATGGAGGAGGAGATGGAGGAGGAGATGGAGGAGGAGGAGATGAAGGAGGAGGAGTAGGAGGAGGAGATGGAGGAGGAGTAGGAGGAGGAGTAGGAGGAGGAGTAGGAGGAGGAGATGGAGGAGGAGATGGAGGAGAAGATGGAGGAGATGGAGGAGGAGATGGAGGAGGAGATGGAGGAGGAGATGGAGGAGGAGGAGGAGACGGAGGAGGAGGAGATGGAGGAGGAGATGGAAGAGGAGGAGGAGATGGAGGAGGAGGAGATGGAGGAGATGGAGGAGGAGATGGAGGAGATGGAGGAGGAGGAGATGGAGGAGGAGGAGGAGATGGAGGAGGAGATGGAGGAGGAGGAGATGGAGGAGGAGGAGATGGAGGAGGAGGAGATGGAGTAGGAGGAGGAGGAGATGGAGGAGATGGAGGAGGAGGAGGAGGAGATGTAACCATGCTCCTTACTTATGTTTTAATATTGTGTGATTGAATTTGATATGCTTGACTGATGGTACTGTATGATCAGAAGTAGTAGCTAGATGTTTAAGTATCAGATTTAGATTAGTTTTAGTAATGATAGCTAGTTCAACAGATAGAGAGGTCCTATAGGGGAGTACCAAGTCAATGTGAGCTTGAAACTCTGAACAAAAAAATACCAGGTCATGCAGATAAAAAGTAAATTTAGATAAAATGTTACTATTAAAATACAAACCACACAGCTCCCCAAGGTAGAATTAGAGAAACTGCATACTATACCCTCCTGCTACTTTGCTTAAATGGTAAGCAAATTGTTTATTTTTTGGTTTTTTTCTACCTAAAATGGCAGAAAACACACCTATTTTGGAGATGGAAAGGACGGCTAGAGGGGAAATGGAGGAGGCCGGTGTTTTTTAATTACATTTTTTCTAGGTGTCTTTTATTCCATTTGCTAACAATTTAGGCAAAGTAGCCCCAAAAGTAAATGTTTTTATAATACATGATTTTTTAAGCATTGTAATTGGACATTTTGTCACACGTCTGTTCTGAGTAAAAAAATTTGAAAATGGAGGAGGAGGAGGAGATGGAGGAGGAGGAGGAGATGGAGGAGATTGAGGAGGAGGGGGAGATTGAGGAGGAGGAGGAGTAGATGGAGGAGATTGAGGAGGAGGAGGAGATTGAGGTGGATGAGGAGGAGGAGATGGAGATGGAGGAGATGGAGATGGGGGAGATGGAGGAGGAGGAGGAGATGGAGGAGAAGGAGGAGGAGATGGAGGAGGAGGAGATGGAGGAGGAGATGGAGGAGGAGCAGGAGGAGATGGAGGAGGAGATGGAGGAGGAGATGGAGGAGGAGATGGAGATGGAGGATGAGGAGATGGAGTAGGAGGAGATGGAGTAGGAGGAGATGGAGTAGGAGGAGATGGAGTAGGAGGAGATGGAGTAGGAGGAGATGGACGAGGAGGAGGAGGAGGAGGAGATGGAGGAGGAGATGGAGTAGGAGGAGATGGAAGAGGAGATGGAGTAGGAGGAGATGAAGGAGGAGGAGGAGGAGATGAAGGA
>NW_027463032.1:0-50835 GCF_050947455.1 Rhinoderma darwinii
GGAAACATCCAGAGAAGTCCAAGATAGTGTTTTTTAGACTGGCTGCCACGAGCTGAAACGAATGCAGCCAAGAGCGAGCGTCTGTGACTTACGGTTCAAGAGTTATTCACAGAAACATGGTTCTGAACTTTGCTGCCAGCCGCGAAAGCGAAAATAACCAAGATCGAGCGTCTAGGATTTACTTGTCAATAGCTCGCCTGGGAAACATCCAGAGAAGTCAAAGACAGTGCTTCTATACTAATTGCCAGGCGCTGAGACGAATGCCGCCAAGATCTAGCGTCTATGACTTACGGTTCAAGAATTAGCATCAGAAACAGTGGGAAACAGTGCTTCTATACTAATTGCCAGGCGCTGAGACGAATGCCGCCAAGATCGAGCGTCTATGACTTACGGTTCAAGAATTAGCCTCAGAAACAGTGGTTCAAAACATGCTGCCAATAGCTCGCCTGGGAAACATCCAGAGAAGTCCAAGATAGTGTTTTTTAGACTGGCTGCCACGAGCTGAAACGAATGCAGCCAAGCGCGAGCGTCTATTACTTACGGTTCAAGAGTTATTCACAGAAACATGGTTCTGAACTTTGCTGCCAGCCGCGAAAGCGAAAATAACCAAGATCGAGCGTCTAGGATTTACTTGTCAATAGCTCGCCTGGGAAACATCCAGTGAAGTCAAAGGACAGTGCTTCTATACTAATTGCTAGGCGCTGAAACGAATGCCGCCAAGATCGAGCGTCTATGACTTACGGTTCAAGAATTAGCCTCAGAAACAGTGGGAAACAGTGCTTCTATACTAATTTCCAGGCGCTGAGACGAATGCCGCCAAGATCGAGCGTCTATGACTTACGGTTCAAGAATTAGCCTCAGAAACAGTGGGAAACAGTGCTTCTATACTAATTGCCAGGCGCTGAGACGAATGCCGCCAAGATCGAGCGTCTATGACTTACGGTTCAAGAATTAGCCTCAGAAACAGTGGTTCTGAACATGCTGCCAATAGCTCGCCTGGGAAACATCCAGAGAAGTCCAAGATTGTGTTTTTTAGACTGGCTGCCACGAGCTGAAACGAATGCAGCCAAGAGCGAGCGTCTGTGACTTACGGTTCAAGAGTTATTCACAGAAACATGGTTCTGAACTTTGCTGCCAGCCGCGAAATCGAAAATAACCAAGATCGAGCGTCTAGGATTTACTTGTCAATAGCTCGCCTGGGAAACATCCAGAGAAGTCAAAGACAGTGCTTCTATACTAATTGTAAGGCGCTGAGACGAATGCCGCCAAGATCTAGCGTCTATGACTTACGGTTCAAGAATTAGCCTCAGAAACAGTGGGGAAACAGTGCTTCTATACTAATTGCCAGGCGCTGAGACGAATGCCGCCAAGATCGAGCGTCTATGACTTACGGTTCAAGAATTAGCCTCAGAAACATTGGTTCTGAACATGCTGCCAATAGCTCGCCTGGGAAACATCCAGAGAAGTCCAAGATTGTGTTTTTAGACTGGCTGCCACGAGCTGAAACGAATGCAGCCAAGAGCGAGCGTCTATTACTTACGGTTCAAGAGTTATTCACAGAAACATGGTTCTGAACTTTGCTGCCAGCCGCGAAAGCGAAAATAACCAAGATCGAGCGTCTAGGATTTACTTGTCAATAGCTCGCCTGGAAACATCCAGTGAAGTCAAAGACAGTGCTTCTATACTAATTGCCAGGCGCTGAGACGAATGCCGCCAAGATCGAGCGTCTATGACTTACGGTTCAAGAATTAGCCTCAGAAACAGTGGAAACAGTGCTTCTATACTAATTTCCAGGCGCTGAGACGAATGCCGCCAAGATCGAGCGTCTATGACTTACAGTTCAAGAATTAGCCTCAGAAACAGTGATTCTGAACATGCTGCCAATAGCTCGCCTGGGAAACATCCAGAGAAGTCCAAGATAGTGTTTTTTAGACTGGCTGCCTCGAGCTGAAACGAATGCAGCCAAGAGCGAGCGTCTGTGACTTACGGTTCAAGAGTTATTCACAGAAACATGGTTCGGAACTTTGCTGCCAGCCGCGAAAGCGAAAATAACCAAGATCGAGCGTCTAGGATTTACTTGTCAATAGCTCGCCTGGGAAACATCCAGAGAAGTCAAAGACAGTGCTTCTATACTAATTGCCAGGCGCTGAGACGAATGCCGCCTAGATCTAGCGTCTATGACTTACGGTTCAAGAATTAGCATCAGAAACAGTGGGAAACAGTGCTTCTATACTAATTGCCAGGCGCTGAGACGAATGCCGCCAAGATCGAGCGTCTATGACTTACGGTTCAAGAATTAGCCTCAGAAACAGTGGTTCAAAACATGCTGCCAATAGCTCGCCTGGGAAACATCCAGAGAAGTCCAAGATAGTGTTTTTTAGACTGGCTGCCACGAGCTGAAACGAATGCAGCCAAGAGCGAGCGTCTGTGACTTACGGTTCAAGAGTTATTCACAGAAACATGGTTCTGAACTTTGCTGCCAGCCGCGAAAGCGAAAATAACCAAGATCGAGCGTCTAGGATTTACTTGTCAATAGCTCGCCTGGGAAACATCCAGTGAAGTCAAAGACAGTGCTTCTATACTAATTGCCAGGCGCTGAGACGAATGCCGCCAAGATCGAGCGTCTATGACTTACGGTTCAAGAATTAGCCTCAGAAACAGTGGGAAACAGTGCTTCTATACTAATTTCCAGGCGCTGAGACGAATGCCGCCAAGATCGAGCGTCTATGACTTACGAATCAAGAATTAGCCTCAGAAACAGTGGGAAACAGTGCTTCTATACTAATTGCCAGGCGCTGAGACGAATGCCGCCAAGATCGAGCGTCTATGACTTACGGTTCAAGAATTAGCCTCAGAAACAGTGGTTCTGAACATGCTGCCAATAGCTCGCCTGGGAAACATCCAGAGACGTCCAATATAGTGTTTTTTAGACTGGCTGCCACGAGCTGAAACGAATGCAACCAAGAGCGAGCGTCTGTGACTTACGATTCAAGAGTTATTCACAGAAACATGGTTCTGAACTTTGCTGCCAGCCGCGAAAGCGAAAGTAACCAAGATCGAGCGTCTAGGATTTACTTGTGAATAGCTCGCCTGGGAAACATCCAGATAAGTCAAAGACAGTGCTTCTATACTAATTGCCAGGCGCTGAGACGAATGCCGCCAGGATCAAGCGTCTAAGACTTACGGTTCAAGAATTAGCCTCAGAAACAGTGGGAAACAGTGCTTCTATACTAATTGCCAGGCGCTGAGACGAATGCCGCCAAGATCGAGCGTCTATGACTTACGGTTCAAGAATTAGCCTCAGAAACAGTGGTTTTAAACATGCTGCCAATAGCTCGCCTGGGAAACATCCAGAGAAGTCCAAGATAGTGTTTTTTAGACTGGCTGCCACGAGCTGAAACGAATGCAACCAAGAGCGAGCGTCTGTGACTTACGGTTCAAGAGTTATTCACAGAAACATGGTTCTGAACTTTGCTGCCAGCCGCGAAAGCGAAAGTAACCAAGATCGAGCGTCTAGGATTTACTTGTCAATAGCTCGCCTGGGAAACATCCAGAGAAGTCAAAGACAGTGCTTCTATACTAATTGCCAGGCGCTGAGACGAATGCCGCCAAGATCAAGCGTCTAAGACTTACGGTTCAAGAATTAGCCTCAGAATCAGTGCGAAACAGTGCTTCTATACTAATTGCCAGGCGCTGAGACGAATGCCGCCAAGATCGAGCGTCTATGACTTACGGTTCAAGAATTAGCCTCAGAAACAGTGGTTTTGAACATGCTGCCAATAGCTCGCCTGGGAAACATCCAGAGAAGTCCAAGATAATGTTTTTTAGACTGGCTGCCACGAGCTGAAACGAATGCATCCAAGAGCGAGCGTCTGTGACTTACGGTTCAAGAGTTATTCACAGAAACATAGTTCTGAACTTTGCTGCCAGCCGCGAAAGCGAAAGTAACCAAGATCGAGCGTCTAGGATTTACTTGTCAATAGCTCGCCTGGGAAACATCCAGAGAAGTCAAAGACAGTGCTTCTATACTAATTGCCAGGCGCTGAGACGAATGCCGCCAAGATCGAGCGTCTATGACTTACGGTTCAAGAATTAGCCTCAGAAACAGTGGTTCTAAACATGCCGCCAATAGCTCGCCTGGGAAACATCCAGAGAAGTCCAAGATAGTGTTTTTTAGACTGGTTGCCACGAGCTGAAACGAATGCAGCCAAGAGCGAGCGTCTGTGACTTACGGTTCAAGAGTTATTCACAGAAACATGGTTCTGAACTTTGCTGCCAGCCGCGAAAGCGAAAATAACCAAGATCGAGCGTCTAGTATTTACGAGTCAATAGCTCGCCTGGGAAACATCCAGAGAAGTCAAAGACAGTGCTTCTATACTAATTGCCAGGCGCTGAGACGAATGGCGCCAAGATCTAGCGTCTATGACTTACGGTTCAAGAATTAGCCTCAGAAACAGTGGGAAACAGTGCTTCTATACTAATTGCCAGGCGCCTGAGACGAATGCCGCCAAGATCGAGCGTCTATGACTTACGGTTCAAGAATTAGCCTCAGAAACAGTGGTTCTGAACATGCTGCCAATAGCTCGCCTGGGAAACATCCAGAGAAGTCCAAGATTGTGTTTTTTAGACTGGCTGCCACGAGCTGAAACGAATGCAGCCAAGAGCGAGCGTCTGTGACTTACGGTTCAAGAGTTATTCACAGAAACATGGTTCTGAACTTTGCTGCCAGCCGCGAAAGCGAAAATAACCAAGATCGAGCGTCTAGGATTTACTTGTCAATAGCTCGCCTGGGAAACATCCAGAGAAGTCAAAGACAGTGCTTCTATACTAATTGTAAGGCGCTGAGACGAATGCCGCCAAGATCAAGCGTCTAAGACTTACGGTTCAAGAATTAGCCTCAGAAACAGTGGGAAACAGTGCTTCTATACTAATTGCCAGGCGCTGAGACGAATGCCGCCAAGATCGAGCGTCTATGACTTACGGTTCAAGAATTAGCCTCAGAAACAGTGGTTCAAAACATGCTGCCAATAGCTCGCCTGGGAAACATCCAGAGAAGTCCAAGATAGTGTTTTTTAGACTGGCTGCCACGAGCTGAAACGAATGCAGCCAAGAGCGAGCGTCTGTGACTTACGGTTTCAAGAGTTATTCACAGAAACATGGTTCGGAACTTTGCTGCCAGCCGCGAAAGCGAAAATAACCAAGATCGAGCGTCTAGGATTTACTTGTCAATAGCTCGCCTGGGAAACATCCAGAGAAGTCACAGACAGTGATTCTATACTAATTGCCAGGCGCTGAGACGAATGCCGCCAAGATCGAGCGTCTATGACTTACGATTCAAGAATTAGCCTCAGAAACAGTGGTTCTGAACATGCTGCCCATAGCTCGCCTGGGAAACATCCAGAGAAGTCCAAGATAGTGTTTTTTTTAGACTGGCTGCCACGAGCTGAAACGCATGCAGCCAAGAGCGAGCGTCTGTGACTTACGGTTCAAGAGTTATTCCCAGAAACATGGTTCTGAACTTTGCTGCCAGCCGCGAAAGCGAAAGTAACCAAGATCGAGCGTCTAGGATTTACTTGTGAATAGCTCGCCTGGGAAACTTTCAGATAAGTCAAAGACAGTGCTTATATACTAATTGCCAGGCGCTGAGACGAATGCCGCCAAGATCAAGCGTCTAAGACTTACGGTTCAAGAATTAGCCTCAGAAACAGTGGGAAACAGTGCTTCTATACTAATTGCCAGGCGCTGAGACGAATGCCGTCAAGATCGAGCGTCTATGACTTACGGTTCAAGAATTAGCCTCAGAAACAGTGGTTTTGAACATGCTGCCAATAGCTCGCCTGGGAAACATCCAGAGAAGTCCAAGATAGTGTTTTTTTAGACTGGCTGCCACGAGCTGAAACGAATGCAGCCAAGAGCGAGCGTCTGTGACTTACGGTTCAAGAGTTATTCACAGAAACATGGTTCGGAACTTTGCTGCCAGCCGCGAAAGCGAAAATAACCAAGATCGAGCGTCTAGGATTTACTTGTCAATAGCTCGCCTGGGAAACATCCAGAGAAGTCAAAGACAGTGCTTCTATACTAATTGTAAGGCGCTGAGACGAATGCCGCCAAGATCAAGCGTCTAAGACTTACGGTTCAAGAATTAGCCTCAGAAACAGTGGGAAACAGTGCTTCTATACTAATTGCCAGGCGCTGAGACGAATGCCGCCAAGATCGAGCGTCTATGACTTACGGTTCAAGAATTAGCCTCAGAAACAGTGGTTCAAAACATGCTGCCAATAGCTCGCCTGGGAAACATCCAGAGAAGTCCAAGATAGTGTTTTTTAGACTGGCTGCCACGAGCTGAAACGAATGCAGCCAAGAGCGAGCGTCTGTGACTTACGGTTCAAGAGTTATTCACAGAAACATGGTTCTGAACTTTGCTGCCAGCCGCGAAAGCGAAAATAACCAAGATCGAGCGTCTAGGATTTACTTGTCAATAGCTCGCCTGGGAAACATCCAGTGAAGTCAAAGACAGTGCTTCTATACTAATTGCCAGGCACTGAGACGAATGCCGCCAAGATCGAGCGTCTATGACTTACGGTTCAAGAATTAGCCTCAGAAACAGTGGGAAACAGTGCTTCTATACTAATTTCCAGGCGCTGAGACGAATGCCGCCAAGATCGAGCGTCTATGACTTACGAATCAAAAATTAGCCTCAGAAACAGTGGGAAACAGTGCTTCTATACTAATTGCCAGGCGCTGAGACGAATGCCGCCAAGATCGAGCGTCTATGACTTACGGTTCAAGAATTAGCCTCAGAAACAGTGGTTCTGAACATGCTGCTAATAGCTCGCCTGGGAAACATCCAGAGACGTCCAATATAGTGTTTTTTAGACTGGCTGCCACGAGCTGAAACGAATGCAACCAAGAGCGAGCGTCTGTGACTTACGATTCAAGAGTTATTCACAGAAACATGGTTCTGAACTTTGCTGCCAGCCGCGAAAGCGAAAGTAACCAAGATCGAGCGTCTAGGATTTACTTGTGAATAGCTCGCCTGGGAAACATCCAGATAAGTCAAAGACAGTGCTTCTATACTAATTGCCAGGCACTGAGACGAATGCCGCCAGGATCAAGCGTCTAAGACTTACGGTTCAAGAATTAGCCTCAGAAACAGTGGGAAACAGTGCTTCTATACTAATTGCCAGGCGCTGAGACGAATGCCGCCAAGATCGAGCGTCTATGACTTACGGTTCAAGAATTAGCCTCAGAAACAGTGGTTTTGAACATGCTGCCAATAGCTCGCCTGGGAAACATCCAGAGAAGTCCAAGATAGTGTTTTTAGACTGGCTGCCACGAGCTGAAACGAATGCAACCAAGAGCGAGCGTCTGTGACTTACGGTTCAAGAGTTATTCACAGAAACATGGTTCTGAACTTTGCTGCCAGCCGCGAAAGCGAAAGTAACCAAGATCGAGCGTCTAGGATTTACTTGTCAATAGCTCGCCTGGGAAACATCCAGAGAAGTCAAAGACAGTGCTTCTATACTAATTGCCAGGCGCTGAGACGAATGCCGCCAAGATCAAGCGTCTAAGACTTACAGTTCAAGAATTAGCCTCAGAATCAGTGGGAAACAGTGCTTCTATACTAATTGCCAGGCGCTGAGACGAATGCCGCCAAGATCGAGCGTCTATGACTTACGGTTCAAGAATTAGCCTCAGAAACAGTGGTTTTGAACATGCTGCCAATAGCTCGTCTGGGAAACATCCAGAGAAGTCCAAGATAATGTTTTTAGACTGGCTGCCACGAGCTGAAACGAATGCATCCAAGAGCGAGCGTCTGTGACTTACGGTTCAAGAGTTATTCACAGAAACATGGTTCTGAACTTTGCTGCCAGCCGCGAAAGCGAAAGTAACCAAGATCAAGCGTCTAGGATTTACTTGTCAATAGCTCGCCTGGGAAACATCCAGAGAAGTCAAAGACAGTGCTTCTATACTAATTGCCAGGCGCTGAGACGAATGCCGCCAAGATCGAGCGTCTATGACTTACGGTTCAAGAATTAGCCTCAGAAACAGTGGTTCTAAACATGCTGCCAATAGCTCGCCTGGGAAACATCCAGAGAAGTCCAAGATAGTGTTTTTTAGACTGGCTGCCACGAGCTGAAACGAATGCAGCCAAGAGCGAGCGTCTGTGACTTACGGTTCAAGAGTTATTCACAGAAACATGGTTCTGAACTTTGCTGCCAGCCGCGAAAGCGAAAATAACCAAGATCGAGCGTCTAGTATTTACGAGTCAATAGCTCGCCTGGGAAACATCCAGAGAAGTCAAAGACAGTGCTTCTATACTAATTGCCAGGCGCTGAGACGAATGGCGCCAAGATCTAGCGTCTATGACTTACGGTTCAAGAATTAGCCTCAGAAACAGTGGGAAACAGTGCTTCTATACTAATTGCCAGGCGCTGAGACGAATGCCGCCAAGATCGAGCGTCTATGACTTACGGTTCAAGAATTAGCCTCAGAAACAGTGGTTCTGAACATGCTGCCAATAGCTCGCCTGGGAAACATCCAGAGAAGTCCAAGATTGTGTTTTTTAGACTGGCTGCCACGAGCTGAAACGAATGCAGCCAAGAGCGAGCGTCTGTGACTTACGGTTCAAGAGTTATTCACAGAAACATGGTTCTGAACTTTGCTGCCAGCCGCGAAAGCGAAAATAACCAAGATCGAGCGTCTAGGATTTACTTGTCAATAGCTCGCCTGGGAAACATCCAGAGAAGTCAAAGACAGTGCTTCTATACTAATTGTAAGGCGCTGAGACGAATGCCGCCAAGATCAAGCGTCTAAGACTTACGGTTCAAGAATTAGCCTCAGAAACAGTGGGAAACAGTGCTACTATACTAATTGCCAGGCGCTGAGACGAATGCCGCCAAGATCGAGCGTCTATGACTTACGGTCAAGAATTAGCCTCAGAAACAGTGGTTCAAAACATGCTGCCAATAGCTCGCCTGGGAAACATCCAGAGAAGTCCAAGATAGTGTTTTTTAGACTGGCTGCCACGAGCTGAACGAATGCAGCCAAGAGCGAGCGTCTATTACTTACGGTTCAAGAGTTATTCACAGAAACATGGTTCTGAACTTTGCTGCCAACCGCGAAAGCGAAAATAACCAAGATCGAGCGTCTAGGATTTACTTGTCAATAGCTCGCCTGGGAAACATCCAGAGAAGTCAAAGACAGTGCTTCTATACTAATTGTAAGGCGCTGAGACGAATGCCGCCAAGATCAAGCGTCTAAGACTTACGGTTCAAGAATTAGCCTCAGAAACAGTGGGAAACAGTGCTACTATACTAATTGCCAGGCGCTGAGACGAATGCCGCCAAGATCGAGCGTCTATGACTTACGGTTCAAGAATTAGCCTCAGAAACAGTGGTTCAAAACATGCTGCCAATAGCTCGCCTGGGAAACATCCAGAGAAGTCCAAGATAGTGTTTTTTAGACTGGCTGCCACGAGCTGAAACGAATGCAGCCAAGAGCGAGCGTCTATTACTTACGGTTCAAGAGTTATTCACAGAAACATGGTTCTGAACTTTGCTGCCAGCCGCGAAAGCGAAAATAACCAAGATCGAGCGTCTAGGATTTACTTGTCAATAGCTCGCCTGGGAAACATCCAGTGAAGTCAAAGACAGTGCTTCTATACTAATTGCCAGGCGCTGAGACGAATAGCGCCAAGATCGAGCGTCTATGACTTACGGTTCAAGAATTAGCCTCAGAAACAGTGGGAAACAGTGCTTCTATACTAATTTCCAGGCGCTGAGACGAATGCCGCCAAGATCGAGCGTCTATGACTTACGAATCAAGAATTAGCCTCAGAAACAGTGGGAAACAGTGCTTCTATACTAATTTCCAGGCGCTGAGACGAATGCCGCCAAGATCGAGCGTCTATGACTTACGGTTCAAGAATTAGCCTCAGAAACAGTGGTTCAAAACATGCTGCCAATAGCTCGCCTGGGAAACATCCAGAGAAGTCCAAGATAGTGTTTTTTAGACTGGCTGCCACGAGCTGAAACGAATGCAGCCAAGAGCGAGCGTCTATTACTTACGGTTCAAGAGTTATTCACAGAAACATGGTTCTGAACTTTGCTGCCAGCCGCGAAAGCGAAAGTAACCAAGATCGAGCGTCTAGGATTTACTTGTCAATAGCTCGCCTGGGAAACATCCAGAGAAGTCAAAGACAGTGCTTCTATACTAATTGCCAGGCGCTGAGACGAATGCCGCCAAGATCAAGCGTCTAAGACTTACGGTTCAAGAATTAGCCTCAGAAACAGTGGGAAACAGTGCTTCTATACTAATTGCCAGGCGCTGAGACGAATGCCGCCAAGATCGAGCGTCTATGACTTACGGTTCAAGAATTAGCCTCAGAAACAGTGGTTCAAAACATGCTGCCAATAGCTCATCTGGAAACATCCAGAGAAGTCCAAGATAGTGTTTTTTAGACTGGCTGCCACGAGCTGAAACGAATGCAGCCAAGAGCGAGCGTCTGTGACTTACGGTTCAAGAGTTATTCACAGAAACATGGTTCTGAACTTTGCTGCCAGCCGCGAAAGCGAAAATAACCAAGATCGAGCATCTAGTATTTACCAGTCAATAGCTCGCCTGGGAAACATCCAGAGAAGTCAAAGACAGTGGCTTCTATACTAATTGCCAGGCGCTGAGACGAATGGCGCCAAGATCTAGCGTCTATGACTTACGGTTCAAGAATTAGCCTCAGAAACAGTGGGAAACAGTGCTTCTATACTAATTGCCAGGCGCTGAGACGAATGCCGCCAAAATCGAGCGTCTATGACTTACGGTTCAAGAATTAGCCTCAGAAACAGTGGTTCTGAACATGCTGCCAATAGCTCGCCTGGGAATCATCCAGAGAAGTCCAAGATTGTGTTTTTTAGACTGGCTGCCACGAGCTGAAACGAATGCAGCCAAGAGCGAGCGTCTGTGACTTACGGTTCAAGAGTTATTCACAGAAACATGGTTCTGAACTTTGCTGCCAGCCGCGAAAGCGAAAATAACCAAGATCGAGCGTCTAGGATTTACTTGTCAATAGCTCGCCTGGGAAACATCCAGAGAAGTCAAAGACAGTGCTTCTATACTAATTGTAAGGCGCTGAGACGAATGCCGCCAAGATCAAGCGTCTAAGACTTACGGTTCAAGAATTAGCCTCAGAAACAGTGGGAAACAGTGCTTCTATACTAATTGCCAGGCGCTGAGACGAATGCCGCCAAGATCGAGCGTCTATGACTTACGGTTCAAGAGATTAGCCTCAGAAACAGTTTTCAAAACATGCTGCCAATAGCTCGCCTGGGAAACATCCAGAGAAGTCCAAGATAGTGTTTTTTAGACTGGCTGCCACGAGCTGAAACGAATGCAGCCAAGAGCGAGCGTCTGTGACTTACGGTTCAAGAGTTATTCACAGAAACATGGTTCGGAACTTTGCTGCCAGCCGCGAAGCGAAAATAACCAAGATCGAGCGTCTAGGATTTACTTGTCAATAGCTCGCCTGGGAAACATCCAGAGAAGTCAAAGACAGTGCTTCTATACTAATTGCCAGGCGCTGAGACGAATGCCGCCAAGATCTAGCGTCTATGACTTACGGTTCAAGAATTAGCATCAGAAACAGTGGGAAACAGTGCTTCTATACTAATTGCCAGGCGCTGAGACGAATGCCGCCAAGATCGAGCGTCTATGACTTACGGTTCAAGAATTAGCCTCAGAAACAGTGGTTCAAAACATGCTGCCAATAGCTCGCCTGGGAAACATCCAGAGAAGTCCAAGATAGTGTTTTTTAGACTGGCTGCCACGAGCTGAAACGAATGCAGCCAAGAGCGAGCGTCTATTACTTACGGTTCAAGAGTTATTCACAGAAACATGGTTCTGAACATTGCTGCCAGCCGCGAAAGCGAAAATAACCAAGATCGAGCGTCTAGGATTTACTTGTCAATAGCTCGCCTGGGAAACATCCAGTGAAGTCAAAGACAGTGCTTCTATACTAATTGCCAGGCGCTGAGACGAATGCCGCCAAGATCTAGCGTCTATGACTTACGGTTCAAGAATTAGCCTCAGAAACAGTGGGAAACAGTGCTTCTATACTAATTTCCAGGCGCTGAGACGAATGCCGCCAAGATCGAGCGTCTATGACTTACGAATCAAGAATTAGACTCAGAAACAGTGGGAAACAGTGCTTCTATACTAATTGCCAGGCGCTGAGACGAATGCCGCCAAGATCGAGCGTCTATGACTTACGGTTCAAGAATTAGCCTCAGAAACAGTGGTTCTGAACATGCTGCTAATAGCTCGCCTGGGAAACATCCAGAGACGTCCAATATAGTGTTTTTTAGACTGGCTGCCACGAGCTGAAACGAATGCAACCAAGAGCGAGCGTCTGTGACTAACGATTCAAGAGTTATTCACAGAAACATGGTTCTGAACTTTGCTGCCAGCCGCGAAAGCGAAAGTAACCAAGATCGAGCGTCTAGGATTTACTTTTGAATAGCTCGCCTGGGAAACATCCAGAGAAGTCAAAGACAGTGCTTCTATGCTAATTGCCAGGCGCTGAGACGAATGCCGCCAAGATCAAGCGTCTAAGACTTACGGTTCAAGAATTAGCCTCAGAAACAGTGGGAAACAGTGCTTCTATACTAATTGCCAGGCGCTGAGACGAATGCCGCCAAGATCGAGCGTCTATGACTTACGAATCAAGAATTAGCCTCAGAAACAGTGGGAAACAGTGCTTCTATACTAATTGCCAGGCGCTGAGACGAATGCCGCCAAGATCGAGCGTCTATGACTTACGGTTCAAGAATTAGCCTCAGAAACAGTGGTTCTGAACATGCTGCTAATAGCTCGCCTGGGAAACATCCAGAGACGTCCAATATAGTGTTTTTAGACTGGCTGCCACGAGCTGAAACGAATGCAACCAAGAGCGAGCGTCTGTGACTAACGATTCAAGAGTTATTCACAGAAACATGGTTCTGAACTTTGCTGCCAGCTGCGAAAGCGAAAGTAACCAAGATCGAGCGTCTAGGATTTACTTGTGAATAGCTCGCCTGGGAAACATCCAAAAAAGGAAAAAGACAGTGCTTCTATACTAATTGCCAGGCGCTGAGACGAATGCCGCCAAGATCAAGCGTCTAAGACTTACGGTTCAAGAATTAGCCTCAGAAAACAGTGGGAAACAGTGCTTCTATACTAATTGCCAGGCGCTGAGACGAATGCCGCCAAGATCGAGCGTCTATGACTTACGGTTCAATAATTAGCCTCAGAAACAGTGGTTCAAAACATGCTGCCAATAGCTCGCCTGGGAAACATCCAGAGAAGTCCAAGATAGTGTTTTTTAGACTGGCTGCCACGAGCTGAAACGAATGCAGCCAAGAGCGAGCGTCTGTGACTTACGGTTCAAGAGTTATTCACAGAAAAATGGTTCGGAACTTTGCTGCCAGCCGCGAAAGCGAAAATAACCAAGATCGAGCGTCTAGGATTTACTTGTCAATAGCTCGCCTGGGAAACATCCAGAGAAGTCAAAGACAGTGATTCTATACTAATTGCCAGGCGCTGAGACGAATGCCGCCAAGATCGAGCGTCTATGACTTACGGTTCAAGAATTAGCCTCAGAAACAGTGGTTCTGAACATGCTGCCAATAGCTCGCCTGGGAAACATCCAGAGAAGTCCAAGATAGTGTTTTTTAGACTGGCTGCCACGAGCTGAAACGCATGCAGCCAAGAGCGAGCGTCTGTGACTTACGGTTCAAGAGTTATTCACAGAAACATGGTTCTGAACTTTGCTGCCAGCCGCGAAAGCGAAAGTAACCAAGATCGAGCGTCTAAGATTTACTTGTGAATAGCTCGCCTGGGAAACTTTCAGATAAGTCAAAGACAGTGCTTATATACTAATTGCCAGGCGCTGAGACGAATGCCGCCAAGATCAAGCGTCTAAGACTTACGGTTCAAGAATTAGCCTCAGAAACAGTGGGAAACAGTGCTTCTATACTAATTGCCAGGCGCTGAGACGAATGCCGTCAAGATCGAGCGTCTATGACTTACGGTTCAAGAATTAGCCTCAGAAACAGTGGTTTTGAACATGCTGCCAATAGCTCGCCTGGGAAACATCCAGAGAAGTCCAAGATAGTGTTTTTTTAGACTGGCTGCCACGAGCTGAAACGAATGCAGCCAAGAGCGAGCGTCTGTGACTTACGGTTCAAGAGTTATTCACAGAAACATGGTTCTGAACTTTGCTGCCAGCCGCGAAAGCGAAAGTAACCAAGATCGAGCGTCTAGGATTTACTTGTCAATAGCTCGCCTGGGAAACATCCAGAGAAGTCAAAGACAGTGCTTCTATACTAATTGCCAGGCGCTGAGACGAATGCCGCCAAGATCAAGCGTCTAAGACTTACGGTTCAAGAATTAGCCTCAGAAACAGTGGGAAACAGTGCTTCTATACTAATTGTCAGGCGCTGAGACGAATGCCGCCAAGATCGAGCGTCTATGACTTACGGTTCAAGAATTAGCCTCAGAAACAGTGGTTCAAAACATGCTGCCAATAGCTCGTCTGGGAAACATCCAGAGAAGTCCAAGATAGTGTTTTTTAGACTGGCTGCCACGAGCTGAAACGAATGCAGCCAAGAGCGAGCGTCTGTGACTTACGGTTCAAGAGTTATTCACAGAAACATGGTTCTGAACTTTGCTGCCAGCCGCGAAAGCGAAAATAACCAAGATCGAGCGTCTAAGATTTACTTGTCAATAGCTCGCCTGGGAAACATCCAGAGAAGTCAAAGACAGTGCTTCTATACTAATTGCCAGGATCTGAGACGAATGCCGCCAAGATCGAGCGTCTATGACTTACGGTTCAAGAATTAGCCTCAGAAACAGTGGGAAACAGTGCTTCTATACTAATTGCCAGGCGCTGAGACGAATGCCGCCAAGATCAAGCGTCTAAGACTTACGGTTCAAGAATTAGCCTCAGAAACAGTGGGAAACAGTGCTTCTATACTAATTGCCAGGCGCTGAGACGAATGCCGCCAAGATCGAGCGTCTATGACTTGCGGTTCAAGAATTAGCCTCAGAAACAGTGGTTTTGAACATGCTGCCAATAGCTCGCCTGGGAAACATCCAGAGAAGTCCAAGATAGTGTTTTTTAGACTGGCTGCCACGAGCTGAAACGAATGCAACCAAGAGCGAGCGTCTGTGACTTACGGTTCAAGAGTTATTCACAGAAACATGGTTCTGAACTTTGCTGCCAGCCGCGAAAGTGAAAGTAACCAAGATCGAGCGTCTAGGATTTACTTGTCAATAGCTCGCCTGGGAAACAGCCAGAGAAGTCAAAGACAGTGCTTCTATACTAATTGCCAGGCGCTGAGACGAATGCCGCCAAGATCGAGAGTCTAAGACTTACGGTTCCAGAATTAGCCTCAGAAACAGTGGGAAACAGTGTTTCTATACTAATTGCCAGGCGCTGAGACGAATGCCGCCAAGATCAAGCGTCAAAGACTTACGGTTCAAGAATTAGCCTCAGAAACAGTGGGAAACAGTGCTTTTATACTAATTGCCAGGCGCTGAGACGAATGCCGCCAAGATCGAGCGTCTATGACTTACGGTTCAAGAATTAGCCTCAGAAACAGTGGTTCTGAACATGCTGCCAATAGCTCGCCTGGGAAACATCCAGAGAAGTCCAAGATAGTGTTTTTTTAGACTGGCTGCCACGAGCTGAAACTAATGCAGCCAAGAGCGAGCGTCTGTGACTTACGGTTCAAGAGTTATTCACAGAAACATGGTACTGAACTTTACTGCCAGCCGCGAAAGCAAAAGTAACCAAGATCGAGCGTCTAGGATTTACTTGTCAATAGCTCGCCTGGGAAACATCCAGAGAAGTCAAAGACAGTGTTTCTATACTAATTGCCAGGCGCTGAGACGAATGCCGCCAAGATCAAGCGTCTAAGACTTACGGTTCAAGAATTAGCCTCAGAAACAGTGGGAAACAGTGCTTCTATACTAATTGCCAGGCGCTGAGACGAATGCCGCCAAGATCGAGCGTCTATGACTTACGGTTCAAGAATTAGCCTCAGAAACAGTGGGAAACAGTGCTTCTATACTAATTGCCAGGAGCTGAGACGAATGCCGCCAAGATCGAGCGTCTATGACTTACGGTTCAAGAATTAGCCTCAGAAACAGTGGTTTTGAACATGCTGCCAATAGCTCGCCTGGGAAACATCCAGAGAAGTCCAAGATAGTGTTTTTTAGACTGGCTGCCACGAGCTGAAACGAATGCAGCCAAGAGCGAGCGTCTGTCACTTACGGTTCAAGAGTTATTCACAGAAACATGGTTCTGAACTTTGCTGCCAGCCGCGAAAGCGAAAATAACCAAGATCGAGCGTCTAGGATTTACTTGTCAATAGCTCGCCTGGGAAACATCCAGAGAAGTCAAAGACAGTGCTTCTATACTAATTGCCAGGCGCTGAGACGAATGCCGCCAAGATCGAGCGTCTATGACTTACGGTTCAAGAATTAGCCTCAGAAACAGTGGGAAACAGTGCTTCTATACTAATTGCCAGGCGCTGAGACGAATGCCGCCAAGATCAAGCGTCTAAGACTTACGGTTCAAGAATTAGCCTCAGAAACAGTGGGAAACAGTGCTTCTATACTAATTGCCAGGCGCTGAGACGAATGCCGCCAAGATCAAGCGTCTAAGACTTACGGTTCAAGAATTAGCCTCAGAAACAGTGGGAAACAGTGCTTCTATACTAATTGCCAGGCGCTGAGACGAATGCCGCCAAGATCGAGCGTCTATGACTTACGGTTCAAGAGTTATTCACAGAAACATGGTTCGGAACTTTGCTGCCAGCCGCGAAAGCGAAAATAACCAAGATCGAGCGTCTAGGATTTACTTGTCAATAGCTCGCCTGGGAAACATCCAGAGAAGTCAAAGACAGTGATTCTATACTAATTGCCAGGCGCTGAGACGAATGCCGCCAAGATCGAGCGTCTATGACTTACGGTTCAAGAATTAGCCTCAGAAACAGTGGTTCTGAACATGCTGCCAATAGCTCGCCTGGGAAACATCCAGAGAAGTCCAAGATAGTGTTTTTTTTAGACTGGCTGCCACGAGCTGAAACGCATGCAGCCAAGAGCGAGCGTCTGTGACTTACGGTTCAAGAGTTATTCACAGAAACATGGTTCTGAACTTTGCTGCCAGCCGCGAAAGCGAAAGTAACCAAGATCGAGCGTCTAAGATTTACTTGTGAATAGCTCGCCTGGGAAACTTTCAGATAAGTCAAAGACAGTGCTTATATACTAATTGCCAGGCGCTGAGACGAATGCCGCCAAGATCAAGCGTCTAAGACTTACGGTTCAAGAATTAGCCTCAGAAACAGTGGGAAACAGTGCTTCTATACTAATTGCCAGGCGCTGAGACGAATGCCGTCAAGATCGAGCGTCTATGACTTACGGTTCAAGAATTAGCCTCAGAAACAGTGGTTTTGAACATGCTGCCAATAGCTCGCCTGGGAAACATCCAGAGAAGTCCAAGATAGTGTTTTTTTAGACTGGCTGCCACGAGCTGAAACGAATGCAGCCAAGAGCGAGCGTCTGTGACTTACGGTTCAAGAGTTATTCACAGAAACATGGTTCTGAACTTTGCTGCCAGCCGCGAAAGCGAAAGTAACCAAGATCGAGCGTCTAGGATTTACTTGTCAATAGCTCGCCTGGGAAACATCCAGAGAAGTCAAAGACAGTGCTTCTATACTAATTGCCAGGCGCTGAGACGAATGCCGCCAAGATCAAGCGTCTAAGACTTACGGTTCAAGAATTAGCCTCAGAAACAGTGGGAAACAGTGCTTCTATACTAATTGTCAGGCGCTGAGACGAATGCCGCCAAGATCGAGCGTCTATGACTTACGGTTCAAGAATTAGCCTCAGAAACAGTGGTTCAAAACATGCTGCCAATAGCTCGTCTGGGAAACATCCAGAGAAGTCCAAGATAGTGTTTTTTAGACTGGCTGCCACGAGCTGAAACGAATGCAGCCAAGAGCGAGCGTCTGTGACTTACGGTTCAAGAGTTATTCACAGAAACATGGTTCTGAACTTTGCTGCCAGCCGCGAAAGCGAAAATAACCAAGATCGAGCGTCTAAGATTTACTTGTCAATAGCTCGCCTGGGAAACATCCAGAGAAGTCAAAGACAGTGCTTCTATACTAATTGCCAGGATCTGAGACGAATGCCGCCAAGATCGAGCGTCTATGACTTACGGTTCAAGAATTAGCCTCAGAAACAGTGGGAAACAGTGCTTCTATACTAATTGCCAGGCGCTGAGACGAATGCCGCCAAGATCAAGCGTCTAAGACTTACGGTTCAAGAATTAGCCTCAGAAACAGTGGGAAACAGTGCTTCTATACTAATTGCCAGGCGCTGAGACGAATGCCGCCAAGATCGAGCGTCTATGACTTGCGGTTCAAGAATTAGCCTCAGAAACAGTGGTTTTGAACATGCTGCCAATAGCTCGCCTGGGAAACATCCAGAGAAGTCCAAGATAGTGTTTTTTAGACTGGCTGCCACGAGCTGAAACGAATGCAACCAAGAGCGAGCGTCTGTGACTTACGGTTCAAGAGTTATTCACAGAAACATGGTTCTGAACTTTGCTGCCAGCCGCGAAAGTGAAAGTAACCAAGATCGAGCGTCTAGGATTTACTTGTCAATAGCTCGCCTGGGAAACAGCCAGAGAAGTCAAAGACAGTGCTTCTATACTAATTGCCAGGCGCTGAGACGAATGCCGCCAAGATCGAGAGTCTAAGACTTACGGTTCCAGAATTAGCCTCAGAAACAGTGGGAAACAGTGTTTCTATACTAATTGCCAGGCGCTGAGACGAATGCCGCCAAGATCAAGCGTCAAAGACTTACGGTTCAAGAATTAGCCTCAGAAACAGTGGGAAACAGTGCTTTTATACTAATTGCCAGGCGCTGAGACGAATGCCGCCAAGATCGAGCGTCTATGACTTACGGTTCAAGAATTAGCCTCAGAAACAGTGGTTCTGAACATGCTGCCAATAGCTCGCCTGGGAAACATCCAGAGAAGTCCAAGATAGTGTTTTTTTAGACTGGCTGCCACGAGCTGAAACTAATGCAGCCAAGAGCGAGCGTCTGTGACTTACGGTTCAAGAGTTATTCACAGAAACATGGTACTGAACTTTACTGCCAGCCGCGAAAGCAAAAGTAACCAAGATCGAGCGTCTAGGATTTACTTGTCAATAGCTCGCCTGGGAAACATCCAGAGAAGTCAAAGACAGTGTTTCTATACTAATTGCCAGGCGCTGAGACGAATGCCGCCAAGATCAAGCGTCTAAGACTTACGGTTCAAGAATTAGCCTCAGAAACAGTGGGAAACAGTGCTTCTATACTAATTGCCAGGCGCTGAGACGAATGCCGCCAAGATCGAGCGTCTATGACTTACGGTTCAAGAATTAGCCTCAGAAACAGTGGGAAACAGTGCTTCTATACTAATTGCCAGGAGCTGAGACGAATGCCGCCAAGATCGAGCGTCTATGACTTACGGTTCAAGAATTAGCCTCAGAAACAGTGGTTTTGAACATGCTGCCAATAGCTCGCCTGGGAAACATCCAGAGAAGTCCAAGATAGTGTTTTTTAGACTGGCTGCCACGAGCTGAAACGAATGCAGCCAAGAGCGAGCGTCTGTCACTTACGGTTCAAGAGTTATTCACAGAAACATGGTTCTGAACTTTGCTGCCAGCCGCGAAAGCGAAAATAACCAAGATCGAGCGTCTAGGATTTACTTGTCAATAGCTCGCCTGGGAAACATCCAGAGAAGTCAAAGACAGTGCTTCTATACTAATTGCCAGGCGCTGAGACGAATGCCGCCAAGATCGAGCGTCTATGACTTACGGTTCAAGAATTAGCCTCAGAAACAGTGGGAAACAGTGCTTCTATACTAATTGCCAGGCGCTGAGACGAATGCCGCCAAGATCAAGCGTCTAAGACTTACGGTTCAAGAATTAGCCTCAGAAACAGTGGGAAACAGTGCTTCTATACTAATTGCCAGGCGCTGAGACGAATGCCGCCAAGATCAAGCGTCTAAGACTTACGGTTCAAGAATTAGCCTCAGAAACAGTGGGAAACAGTGGTTCTATACTAATTGCCAGGCGCTGAGACGAATGCCGCCAAGATCGAGCGTCTATGACTTACGGTTCAAGAAATAGCCTCAGAAACAGTGGTTTTGAACATGCTGCCAATAGCTCGCCTGGGAAACATCCAGAGAAGTCCAAGATAGTGTTTTTTTAGACTGGCTGCCACGAGCTGAAACAAAAGCAACCAAGAGCGAGCGTCTGTGACTTACGGTTCAAGAGTTATTCACAGAAACATGGTTCTGAACTTTGCTGCCAGCCGCGAAAGTGAAAGTAACCAAGATCGAGCGTCTAGGATTTACTTGTCAATAGCTCGCCTGGGAAACAGCCAGAGAAGTCAAAGACAGTGCTTCTATACTAATTGCCAGGCGCTGAGACGAATGCCGCCAAGATCGAGAGTCTAAGACTTACGGTTCAAGAATTAGCCTCAGAAACAGTGGTTCTGAACATGCTGCCAATAGCTCGCCTGGGAAACATCCAGAGAAGTCCAAGATAGTGTTTTTTTAGACTGGCTGCCACGAGCTGAAACGAATGCAGCCAAGAGCGAGCGTCTGTGACTTACGGTTCAAGAGTTATTCACAGAAACATAGTACTGAACTTTACTGCCAGCCGCGAAAGCAAAAGTAACCAAGATCGAGCGTCTAGGATTTACTTGTCAATAGCTCGCCTGGGAAACATCCAGAGAAGTCAAAGACAGTGCTTCTATACTAATTGCCAGGCGCTGAGACGAATGCCGCCAAGATCAAGCGTCTAAGACTTACGGTTCAAGAATTAGCTTCAGAAACAGTGGGAAACAGTGCTTCTATACTAATTGTCAGGCGCTGAGACGAATGCCGCCAAGATCGAGCGTCTATGACTTACGGTTCAAGAATTAGCCTCAGAAACAGTGGGAAACAGTGCTTCTATACTAATTGCCAGGCGCTGAGACGAATGCCGCCAAGATCGAGCGTCTATGACTTACGGTTCAAGAATTAGCCTCAGAAACAGTGGTTTTGAACATGCTGCCAATAGCTCGCCTGGGAAACATCCAGAGAAGTCCAAGATAGTGTTTTTTAGACTGGCTGCCACGAGCTGAAACGAATGCAGCCAAGAGCGAGCGTCTGTCACTTACGGTTCAAGAGTTATTCACAGAAACATGGTTCTGAACTTTGCTGCCAGCCGCGAAAGCGAAAGTAACCAAGATCGAGCGTCTAGGATTTACTTGTCAATAGCTCGCCTGGGAAACATCCAGTGAAGTCAAAGACAGTGCTTCTATACTAATTGCCAGGCGCTGAGACGAATGCCGCCAAGATCGAGCGTCTATGACTTACGGTTCAAGAATTAGCCTCAGAAACAGTGGGAAACAGTGCTTCTATACTAATTTCCAGGCGCTGAGACGAATGCCGCCAAGATCGAGCGTCTATGACTTACGGTTCAAGAATTAGCCACAGAAACAGTGATTCTGAACATGCTGCCAATAGCTCGCCTGGGAAACATCCAGAGAAGTCCAAGATAGTGTTTTTTAGACTGGCTGCCACGAGCTGAAACGAATGCAGCCAAGAGCGAGCGTCTGTCACTTACGGTTCAAGAATTATTCACAGAAACATGGTTCTGAACTTTGCTGCCAGCCGCGAAAGCGAAAGTAACAAAGATCGAGCGTCTAGGATTTACTTGTGAATAGCTCGCCAGGGAAACATCCAGATAAGTCAAAGACAGTGCTTCTACACTAATTGCCAGGCGCTGAGACTAATGCCGCCAGGATCAAGCGTCTAAGACTTACGGTTCAAGAATTAGCTTCAGAAACAGTGGGAAACAGTGCTTCTATACTAATTTCCAGGCGCTGAGACGAATGCCGCCAAGATCGAGCGTCTATGACTTACGGTTCAAGAATTAGCCTCAGAAACAGTGGTTTTGAACATGCTGCCAATAGCTCGCCTGGGAAACATCCAGAGAAGTCCAAGATAGTGTTTTTTAGACTGGCTGCCACGAGCTGAAACGAATGCAACTAAGAGCGAGCGTCTGTGACTTACGGTTCAAGAGTTATTCACAGAAACATGGTTCTGAACTTTGCTGCCAGCCGCGAAAGCGAAAGTAACCAAGATCGAGCGTCTAGGATTTACTTGTCAATAGCTCGCCTGGGAAACATCCAGAGAAGTCAAAGACAGTGCTTCTATACTAATTGCCAGGCGCTGAGACGAATGCCGCCAAGATCAAGCGTCTAAGACTTACGGTTAAAGAATTAGCCTCAGAAACAGTGGGAAACAGTGCTTCTATACTAATTGCCAGGCGCTGAGACGAATGCCGCCAAGATCGAGCGTCTATGACTTACGGTTCAAGAATTAGCCTCAGAAACAGTGGGAAACAGTGCTTCTATACTAATTGCCAGGCGCTGCGACGAATGCCGCCAAGATCGAGCGTCTATGACTTACGGTTCAAGAATTAGCCTCAGAAACAGTGGTTCTGAACATGCTGCCAATAGCTCGCCTGGGAAACATCCAGAGAAGTCCAAGATTGTGTTTTTTAGACTGGCTGCCACGAGCTGAAACGAATGCAGCCAAGAGCGAGCGTCTGTGACTTACGGTTCAAGAGTTATTCACAGAAACATGGTTCTGAACTTTGCTGCCAGCCGCGAAAGCGAAAATAACCAAGATCGAGCGTCTAGGATTTACTTGTCAATAGCTCGCCTGGGAAACATACAGAGAAGTCAAAGACAGTGCTTCTATACTAATTGTAAGGCGCTGAGACGAATGCCGCCAAGATCAAGCGTCTAAGACTTACGGTTCAAGAATTAGCCTCAGAAACAGTGGGAAACAGTGCTTCTATACTAATTGCCAGGCGCTGAGACGAATGCCGCCAAGATCGAGCGTCTATGACTTACGGTTCAAGAATTAGCCTCAGAAACAGTTTTTCAAAACATGCTGCCAATAGCTCGCCTGGGAAACATCCAGAGAAGTCCAAGATAGTGTTTTTTAGACTGGCTGCCACGAGCTGAAACGAATGCAGCCAAGAGCGAGCGTCTGTGACTTACGGTTCAAGAGTTATTCACAGAAACATGGTTCGGAACTTTGCTGCCAGCCGCGAAAGCGAAAATAACCAAGATCGAGCGTCTAGGATTTACTTGTCAATAACTCGCCTGGGAAACATCCAGAGAAGTCAAAGGACAGTGCTTCTATACTAATTGCCAGGCGCTGAGACGAATGCCGCCAAGATCGAGCGTCTATGACTTACGGTTCAAGAATTAGCCTCAGAAACAGTGGGAAACAGTGCTTTTATACTAATTGCCAGGCGCTGAGACGAATGCCGCCAAGATCGAGCGTCTATGACTTACGGTTCAAGAATTAGCCTCAGAAACAGTGGTTCTGAACATGCTGCCAATAGCTCGCCTGGGAAACATCCAGAGAAGTACAAGATAGTGTTTTTTTAGACTGGCTGCCACGAGCTGAAACTAATGCAGCCAAGAGCGAGCGTCTGTGACTTACGGTTCAAGAGTTATTCACAGAAACATGGTACTGAACTTTACTGCCAGCCGCGAAAGCAAAAGTAACCAAGATCGAGCGTCTAGGATTTACTTGTCAATAGCTCGCCTGGGAAACATCCAGAGAAGTCAAAGACAGTGTTTCTATACTAATTGCCAGGCGCTGAGACGAATGCCGCCAAGATCAAGCGTCTAAGACTTACGGTTCAAGAATTAGCCTCAGAAACAGTGGGAAACAGTGCTTCTATACTAATTGCCAGGCGCTGAGACGAATGCCGCCAAGATCGAGCGTCTATGACTTACGGTTCAAGAATTAGCCTCAGAAACAGTGGGAAACAGTGCTTCTATACTAATTGCCAGGAGCTGAGACGAATGCCGCCAAGATCGAGCGTCTATGACTTACGGTTCAAGAATTAGCCTCAGAAACAGTGGTTTTGAACATGCTGCCAATAGCTCGCCTGGGAAACATCCAGAGAAGTCCAAGATAGTGTTTTTTAGACTGGCTGCCACGAGCTGAAACGAATGCAGCCAAGAGCGAGCGTCTGTCACTTACGGTTCAAGAGTTATTCACAGAAACATGGTTCTGAACTTTGCTGCCAGCCGCGAAAGCGAAAATAACCAAGATCGAGCGTCTAGGATTTACTTGTCAATAGCTCGCCTGGGAAACATCCAGAGAAGTCAAAGACAGTGCTTCTATACTAATTGCCAGGCGCTGAGACGAATGCCGCCAAGATCGAGCGTCTATGACTTACGGTTCAAGAATTAGCCTCAGAAACAGTGGGAAACAGTGCTTCTATACTAATTGCCAGGCGCTGAGACGAATGCCGCCAAGATCAAGCGTCTAAGACTTACGGTTCAAGAATTAGCCTCAGAAACAGTGGGAAACAGTGCATCTATACTAATTGCCAGGCGCTGAGACGAATGCCGCCAAGATCAAGCGTCTAAGACTTACGGTTCAAGAATTAGCCTCAGAAACAGTGGGAAACAGTGGTTCTATACTAATTGCCAGGCGCTGAGACGAATGCCGCCAAGATCGAGCGTCTATGACTTACGGTTCAAGAATTAGCCTCAGAAACAGTGGTTTTGAACATGCTGCCAATAGCTCGCCTGGGAAACATCCAGAGAAGTCCAAGATAGTGTTTTTTAGACTGGTTGCCACGAGCTGAAACGAATGCAACCAAGAGCGAGCGTCTGTGACTTACGGTTCAAGAGTTATTCACAGAAACATGGTTCTGAACTTTGCTGCCAGCCGCGAAAGCGAAAGTAACCAAGATCGAGCGTCTAGGATTTACTTGTCAATAGCTCGCCTGGGAAACATCCAGAGAAGTCAAAGACAGTGCTTCTATACTAATTGCCAGGCGCTGAGACGAATGCCGCCAAGATCAAGCGTCTAAGACTTACGGTTCAAGAATTAGCCTCAGAAACAGTGGGAAACAGTGCTTCTACACTAATTGCCAGGCGCTGAGACGAATGCCGCCAAGATCGAGCGTCTATGACTTACGGTTCAAGAATTAGCCTCAGAAACAGTGGGAAACAGTGCTTCTATACTAATTGCCAGGCGCTGCGACGAATGCCGCCAAGATCGAGCGTCTATGACTTACGGTTCAAGAATTAGCCTCAGAAACAGTGGTTCTGAACATGCTGCCAATAGCTCGCCTGGGAAACATCCAGAGAAGTCCAAGATTGTGTTTTTTAGACTGGCTGCCACGAGCTGAAACGAATGCAGCCAAGAGCGAGCGTCTGTGACTTACGGTTCAAGAGTTATTCACAGAAACATGGTTCTGAACTTTGCTGCCAGCCGCGAAAGCGAAAATAACCAAGATCGAGCGTCTAGGATTTACTTGTCAATAGCTCGCCTGGGAAACATCCAGAGAAGTCAAAGACAGTGCTTCTATACTAATTGTAAGGCGCTGAGACGAATGCCGCCAAGATCAAGCGTCTAAGACTTACGGTTCAAGAATTAGCCTCAGAAACAGTGGGAAACAGTGCTTCTATACTATTTGCCAGGCGCTGAGACGAATGCCGCCAAGATCGAGCGTCTATGACTTACGGTTCAAGAATTAGCCTCAGAAACAGTTTTTCAAAACATGCTGCCAATAGCTCGCCTGGGAAACATCCAGAGAAGTCCAAGATAGTGTTTTTTAGACTGGCTGCCACGAGCTGAAACGAATGCAGCCAAGAGCGAGCGTCTGTGACTTACGGTTCAAGAGTTATTCACAGAAACATGGTTCGGAACTTTGCTGCCAGCCGCGAAAGCGAAAATAACCAAGATCGAGCGTCTAGGATTTACTTGTCAATAGCTCGCCTGGGAAACATCCAGAGAAGTCAAAGACAGTGCTTCTATACTAATTGCCAGGCGCTGAGACGAATGCCGCCAAGATCTAGCGTCTATGACTTACGGTTCAAGAATTAGCATCAGAAACAGTGGGAAACAGTGCTTCTATACTAATTGCCAGGCGCTGAGACGAATGCCGCCAAGATCGAGCGTCTATGACTTACGGTTCAAGAATTAGCCTCAGAAACAGTTTTTCAAAACATGCTGCCAATAGCTCGCCTGGGAAACATCCAGAGAAGTCCAAGATAGTGTTTTTTAGACTGGCTGCCACGAGCTGAAACGAATGCAGCCAAGAGCGAGCGTCTGTGACTTACGGTTCAAGAGTTATTCACAGAAACATGGTTCGGAACTTTGCTGCCAGCCGCGAAAGCGAAAATAACCAAGATCGAGCGTCTAGGATTTACTTGTCAATAGCTCGCCTGGGAAACATCCAGAGAAGTCAAAGACAGTGCTTCTATACTAATTGCCAGGCGCTGAGACGAATGCCGCCAAGATCTAGCGTCTATGACTTACGGTTCAAGAATTAGCATCAGAAACAGTGGGAAACAGTGCTTCTATACTAATTGCCAGGCGCTGAGACGAATGCCGCCAAGATCGAGCGTCTATGACTTACGGTTCAAGAATTAGCCTCAGAAACAGTGGGAAACAGTGCTTTTATACTAATTGCCAGGCGCTGAGACGAATGCCGCCAAGATCGAGCGTCTATGACTTACGGTTCAAGAATTAGCCTCAGAAACAGTGGTTCTGAACATGCTGCCAATAGCTCGCCTGGGAAACATCCAGAGAAGTCCAAGATAGTGTTTTTTTAGACTGGCTGCCACGAGCTGAAACTAATGCAGCCAAGAGCGAGCGTCTGTGACTTACGGTTCAAGAGTTATTCACAGAAACATGGTACTGAACTTTACTGCCAGCCGCGAAAGCAAAAGTAACCAAGATCGAGCGTCTAGGATTTACTTGTCAATAGCTCGCCTGGGAAACATCCAGAGAAGTCAAAGACAGTGTTTCTATACTAATTGCCAGGCGCTGAGACGAATGCCGCCAAGATCAAGCGTCTAAGACTTACGGTTCAAGAATTAGCCTCAGAAACAGTGGGAAACAGTGCTTCTATACTAATTGCCAGGCGCTGAGACGAATGCCGCCAAGATCGAGCGTCTATGACTTACGGTTCAAGAATTAGCCTCAGAAACAGTGGGAAACAGTGCTTCTATACTAATTGCCAGGAGCTGAGACGAATGCCGCCAAGATCGAGCGTCTATGACTTACGGTTCAAGAATTAGCCTCAGAAACAGTGGTTTTGAACATGCTGCCAATAGCTCGCCTGGGAAACATCCAGAGAAGTCCAAGATAGTGTTTTTTAGACTGGCTGCCACGAGCTGAAACGAATGCAGCCAAGAGCGAGCGTCTGTCACTTACGGTTCAAGAGTTATTCACAGAAACATGGTTCTGAACTTTGCTGCCAGCCGCGAAAGCGAAAATAACCAAGATCGAGCGTCTAGGATTTACTTGTCAATAGCTCGCCTGGGAAACATCCAGAGAAGTCAAAGACAGTGCTTCTATACTAATTGCCAGGCGCTGAGACGAATGCCGCCAAGATCGAGCGTCTATGACTTACGGTTCAAGAATTAGCCTCAGAAACAGTTTTTCAAAACATGCTGCCAATAGCTCGCCTGGGAAACATCCAGAGAAGTCCAAGATAGTGTTTTTTAGACTGGCTGCCACGAGCTGAAACGAATGCAGCCAAGAGCGAGCGTCTGTGACTTACGGTTCAAGAGTTATTCACAGAAACATGGTTCGGAACTTTGCTGCCAGCCGCGAAAGCGAAAATAACCAAGATCGAGCGTCTAGGATTTACTTGTCAATAGCTCGCCTGGGAAACATCCAGAGAAGTCAAAGACAGTGCTTCTATACTAATTGCCAGGCGCTGAGACGAATGCCGCCAAGATCTAGCGTCTATGACTTACGGTTCAAGAATTAGCATCAGAAACAGTGGGAAACAGTGCTTCTATACTAATTGCCAGGCGCTGAGACGAATGCCGCCAAGATCGAGCGTCTATGACTTACGGTTCAAGAATTAGCCTCAGAAACAGTGGGAAACAGTGCTTTTATACTAATTGCCAGGCGCTGAGACGAATGCCGCCAAGATCGAGCGTCTATGACTTACGGTTCAAGAATTAGCCTCAGAAACAGTGGTTCTGAACATGCTGCCAATAGCTCGCCTGGGAAACATCCAGAGAAGTCCAAGATAGTGTTTTTTTAGACTGGCTGCCACGAGCTGAAACTAATGCAGCCAAGAGCGAGCGTCTGTGACTTACGGTTCAAGAGTTATTCACAGAAACATGGTACTGAACTTTACTGCCAGCCGCGAAAGCAAAAGTAACCAAGATCGAGCGTCTAGGATTTACTTGTCAATAGCTCGCCTGGGAAACATCCAGAGAAGTCAAAGACAGTGTTTCTATACTAATTGCCAGGCGCTGAGACGAATGCCGCCAAGATCAAGCGTCTAAGACTTACGGTTCAAGAATTAGCCTCAGAAACAGTGGGAAACAGTGCATCTATACTAATTGCCAGGCGCTGAGACGAATGCCGCCAAGATCAAGCGTCTAAGACTTACGGTTCAAGAATTAGCCTCAGAAACAGTGGGAAACAGTGGTTCTATACTAATTGCCAGGCGCTGAGACGAATGCCGCCAAGATCGAGCGTCTATGACTTACGGTTCAAGAATTAGCCTCAGAAACAGTGGTTTTGAACATGCTGCCAATAGCTTGCCTGGGAAACATCCAGAGAAGTCCAAGATAGTGTTTTTTTAGACTGGCTGCCACGAGCTGAAACAAATGCAACCAAGAGCGAGCGTCTGTCACTTACGGTTCAAGAGTTATTCACAGAAACATGGTTCTGAACTTTGCTGCCAGCCGCGAAAGTGAAAGTAACCAAGATCGAGCGTCTAGGATTTACTTGTCAATAGCTCGCCTGGGAAACAGCCAGAGAAGTCAAAGACAGTGCTTCTATACTAATTGCCAGGCGCTGAGACGAATGCCGCCAAGATCGAGAGTCTAAGACTTACGGTTCAAGAATTAGCCTCAGAAACAGTGGGAAACAGTGTTTCTATACTAATTGCCAGGCGCTGAGACGAATGCCGCCAAGATCAAGCGTCAAAGACTTACGGTTCAAGAATTAGCCTCAGAAACAGTGGGAAACAGTGCTTTTATACTAATTGCCAGGCGCTGAGACGAATGCCGCCAAGATCGAGCGTCTATGACTTACGGTTCAAGAATTAGCCTCAGAAACAGTGGTTCTGAACATGCTGCCAATAGCTCGCCTGGGAAACATCCAGAGAAGTCCAAGATAGTGTTTTTTTAGACTGGCTGCCACGAGCTGAAACGAATGCAGCCAAGAGCGAGCGTCTGTGACTTACGGTTCAAGAGTTATTCACAGAAACATGGTACTGAACTTTACTGCCAGCCGCGAAAGCAAAAGTAACCAAGATCGAGCGTCTAGGATTTACTTGTCAATAGCTCGCCTGGGAAACATCCAGAGAAGTCAAAGACAGTGCTTCTATACTAATTGCCAGGCGCTGAGACGAATGCCGCCAAGATCAAGCGTCTAAGACTTACGGTTCAAGAATTAGCTTCAGAAACAGTGGGAAACAGTGCTTCTATACTAATTGCCAGGCGCTGAGACGAATGCCGCCAAGATCGAGCGTCTATGACTTACGGTTCAAGAATTAGCCTCAGAAACAGTGCTTCTATACTAATTGCCAGGCGCTGAGACGAATGCCGCCAAGATCGAGCGTCTATGACTTACGGTTCAAGAATTAGCCTCAGAAACAGTGGGAAACAGTGCTTCTATACTAATTTCCAGGCGCTGAGACGAATGCCGCCAAGATCGAGCGTCTATGACTTACGGTTCAAGAATTAGCCTCAGAAACAGTGATTCTGAACATGCTGCCAATAGCTCGCCTGGGAAACATCCAGAGAAGTCCAAGATAGTGTTTTTTAGACTGGCTGCCACGAGCTGAAACGAATGCAGCCAAGAGCGAGCGTCTGTCACTTACGGTTCAAGAGTTATTCACAGAAACATGGTTCTGAACTTTGCTGCCAGCCGCGAAAGCGAAAGTAACCAAGATCGAGCGTCTAGGACTTACTTGTGAATAGCTCGCCTGGGAAACATCCAGATAAGTCAAAGACAGTGCTTCTACACTAATTGCCAGGCGCTGAGACTAATGCCGCCAGGATCAAGCGTCTAAGACTTACGGTTCAAGAATTAGCCTCAGAAACAGTGGGAAACAGTGCTTCTATACTAATTGCCAGGCGCTGAGACGAATGGCGCCAAGATCGAGCGTCTATGACTTACGGTTCAAGAATTAGCCTCAGAAACAGTGGTTTTGAACATGCTGCCAATAGCTCGCCTGGGAAACATCCAGAGAAGTCCAAGATAGTGTTTTTTAGACTGGCTGCCACGAGCTGAAACGAATGCAACCAAGAGCGAGCGTCTGTGACTTACGGTTCAAGAGTTATTCACAGAAACATGGTTCTGAACTTTGCTGCCAGCCGCGAAAGCGAAAGTAACCAAGATCGAGCGTCTAGGATTTACTTGTCAATAGCTCGCCTGGGAAACATCCAGAGAAGTCAAAGACAGTGCTTCTATACTAATTGCCAGGCGCTGAGACGAATGCCGCCAAGACCGAGCGTCTAAGACTTACGGTTCAAGAATTAGCCTCAGAAACAGTGGGAAACAGTGTTTCTATACTAATTGCCAGGCGCTAAAACGAATGCCGCCAAGATCGAGCGTCTATGACTTACGGTTGAAGAATTAGCCTCAGAAACAGTGGGAAACAGTGCTTCTATACTAATTGCCAGGCGCTGCGACGAATGCCGCCAAGATCGAGCGTCTATGACTTACGGTTCAAGAATTAGCCTCAGAAACAGTGGTTCTGAACATGCTGCCAATAGCTCGCCTGGGAAACATCCAGAGAAGTCCAAGATTGTGTTTTTTAGACTGGCTGCCACGAGCTGAAACGAATGCAGCCAAGAGCGAGCGTCTGTGACTTACGGTTCAAGAGTTATTCACAGAAACATGGTTCTGAACTTTGCTGCCAGCCGCGAAAGCGAAAATAACCAAGATCGAGCGTCTAGGATTTACTTGTCAATAACTCGCCTGGGAAACATCCAGAGAAGTCAAAGACAGTGCTTCTATACTAATTGCCAGGCGCTGAGACGAATGCCGCCAAGATCGAGCGTCTATGACTTACGGTTCAAGAATTAGCCTCAGAAACAGTGGGAAACAGTGCTTCTATACTAATTTCCAGGCGCTGAGACGAATGCCGCCAAGATCGAGCGTCTATGACTTACGGTTCAAGAATTAGCCTCAGAAACAGTGATTCTGAACATGCTGCCAATAGCTCGCCTGGGAAACATCCAGAGAAGTCCAAGATAGTGTTTTTTAGACTGGCTGCCACGAGCTGAAACGAATGCAGCCAAGAGCGAGCGTCTGTCACTTACGGTTCAAGAGTTATTCACAGAAACATGGTTCTGAACTTTGCTGCCAGCCGCGAAAGCGAAAGTAACCAAGATCGAGCGTCTAGGATTTACTTGTGAATAGCTCGCCTGGGAAACATCCAGATAAGTCAAAGACAGTGCTTCTATACTAATTGCCAGGCGCTGAGACTAATGCCGCCAGGATCAAGCGTCTAAGACTTACGGTTCAAGAATTAGCCTCAGAAACAGTGGGAAACAGTGCTTCTATACTAAATGCCAGGCGCTGAGACGAATGCCGCCAAGATCGAGCGTCTATGACTTACGGTTCAAGAATTAGCCTCAGAAACAGTGGTTTTGAACATGCTGCCAATAGCTCGCCTGGGAAACATCCAGAGAAGTCCAAGATAGTGTTTTTTAGACTGGCTGCCACGAGCTGAAACGAATGCAACCAAGAGCGAGCGTCTGTGACTTACGGTTCAAGAGTTATTCACAGAAACATGGTTCTGAACTTTGCTGCCAGCCGCGAAAGCGAAAGTAACCAAGATCGAGCGTCTAGGATTTACTTGTCAATAGCTCGCCTGGGAAACATCCAGAGAAGTCAAAGACAGTGCTTCTATACTAATTGCCAGGCGCTGAGACGAATGCCGCCAAGATCAAGCGTCTAAGACTTACGGTTCAAGAATTAGCCTCAGAAACAGTGGGAAACAGTGCTTCTATACTAATTGCCAGGCGCTGAGACGAATGCCGCCAAGATCGAGCGTCTATGACTTACGGTTCAAGAATTAGCCTCAGAAACAGTGGTTCAAAACATGCTGCCAATAGCTCGCCTGGGAAACATCCAGAGAAGTCCAAGATAGTGTTTTTTAGACTGGCTGCCACGAGCTGAAACGAATGCAGCCAAGAGCGAGCGTCTATTACTTACGGTTCAAGAGTTATTCACAGAAACATGGTTCTGAACTTTGCTGCCAAACGCGAAAGCGAAAATAACCAAGATCGAGCGTCTAGGATTTACTTGTCAATAGCTCGCCTGGGAAACATCCAGTGAAGTCAAAGACAGTGCTTCTATACTAATTGCCAGGCGCTGAGACAAATGCCGCCAAGATCGAGCGTCTATGACTTACGGTTCAAGAATTAGCCTCAGAAACAGTGGGAAACAGTGCTTCTATACTAATTTCCAGACGCTGAGACGAATGCCGCCAAGATCGAGCGTCTATGACTTACGAATCAAGAATTAGCCTCAGAAACAGTGGGAAACAGTGCTTCTATACTAATTGCCAGGCGCTGAGACGAATGCCGCCAAGATCGAGCGTCTATGACTTACGGTTCAAGAATTATCCTCAGAAACAGTGGTTCTGAACATGCTGCTAATAGCTCGCCTGGGAAACATCCAGAGACGTCCAATATAGTGTTTTTTAGACTGGCTGCCACGAGCTGAAACGAATGCAACCAAGAGCGAGCGTCTGTGACTTACGATTCAAGAGTTATTCACAGAAACATGGTTCTGAACTTTGCTGCCAGCCGCGAAAGCGAAAGTAACCAAGATCGAGCGTCTAGGATTTACTTGCGAATAGCTCGCCTGGGAAACATCCAGAGAAGTCAAAGACAGTGCTTCTATACTAATTGCCAGGCGCTGAGACGAATGCCGCCAAGATCAAGCGTCTAAGACTTACAGTTCAAGAATTAGCCTCAGAAACAGTGGGAAACAGTGCTTCTATACTAATTGCCAGGCGCTGAGACGAATGCCGCCAAGATCGAGCGTCTATGACTTACGGTTCAAGAATTAGCCTCAGAAACAGTGGTTCAAAACATGCTGCCAATAGCTCGCCTGGGAAACATCCAGAGAAGTCCAAGATAGTGTTTTTTAGACTGGCTGCCACGAGCTGAAACGAATGCAGCCAAGAGCGAGCGTCTGTGACTTACGGTTCAAGAGTTATTCACAGAAACATGGTTCGGAACTTTGCTGCCAGCCGCGAAAGCGAAAATAACCAAGATCGAGCGTCTAGGATTTACTTGTCAATAGCTCGCCTGGGAAACATCCAGAGAAGTCAAAGACAGTGATTCTATACTAATTGCCAGGCGCTGAGACGAATGCCGCCAAGATCGAGCGTCTATGACTTACGGTTCAAGAATTAGCCTCAGAAACAGTGGTTCTGAACATGCTGCCAATAGCTCGCCTGGGAAACATCCAGAGAAGTCCAAGATAGTGTTTTTTTTAGACTGGCTGCCACGAGCTGAAACGCATGCAGCCAAGAGCGAGCGTCTGTGACTTACGGTTCAAGAGTTATTCACAGAAACATGGTTCTGAACTTTGCTGCCAGCCGCGAAAGCGAAAGTAACCAAGATCGAGCGTCTAGGATTTACTTGTCAATAGCTCGCCTGGGAAACATCCAGAGAAGTCAAAGACAGTGCTTCTATACTAATTGCCAGGCGCTGAGACGAATGCCGCCAAGATCAAGCGTCTAAGACTTACGGTTCAAGAATTAGCCTCAGAAACAGTGGGAAACAGTGCTTCTATACTAATTGCCAGGCGCTGAGACGAATGCCGCCAAGATCGAGCGTCTATGACTTACGGTTCAAGAATTAGCCTCAGAAACAGTGGTTCAAAACATGCTGCCAATAGCTCGCCTGGGAAACATCCAGAGAAGTCCAAGATAGTGTTTTTTAGACTGGCTGCCACGAGCTGAAACGAATGCAGCCAAGAGCGAGCGTCTATTACTTACGGTTCAAGAGTTATTCACAGAAACATGGTTCTGAACTTTGCTGCCAAACGCGAAAGCGAAAATAACCAAGATCGAGCGTCTAGGATTTACTTGTCAATAGCTCGCCTGGGAAACATCCAGTGAAGTCAAAGACAGTGCTTCTATACTAATTGCCAGGCGCTGAGACAAATGCCGCCAAGATCGAGCGTCTATGACTTACGGTTCAAGAATTAGCCTCAGAAACAGTGGGAAACAGTGCTTCTATACTAATTTCCAGACGCTGAGACGAATGCCGCCAAGATCGAGCGTCTATGACTTACGAATCAAGAATTAGCCTCAGAAACAGTGGGAAACAGTGCTTCTATACTAATTGCCAGGCGCTGAGACGAATGCCGCCAAGATCGAGCGTCTATGACTTACGGTTCAAGAATTATCCTCAGAAACAGTGGTTCTGAACATGCTGCTAATAGCTCGCCTGGGAAACATCCAGAGACGTCCAATATAGTGTTTTTTAGACTGGCTGCCACGAGCTGAAACGAATGCAACCAAGAGCGAGCGTCTGTGACTTACGATTCAAGAGTTATTCACAGAAACATGGTTCTGAACTTTGCTGCCAGCCGCGAAAGCGAAAGTAACCAAGATCGAGCGTCTAGGATTTACTTGCGAATAGCTCGCCTGGGAAACATCCAGAGAAGTCAAAGACAGTGCTTCTATACTAATTGCCAGGCGCTGAGACGAATGCCGCCAAGATCAAGCGTCTAAGACTTACAGTTCAAGAATTAGCCTCAGAAACAGTGGGAAACAGTGCTTCTATACTAATTGCCAGGCGCTGAGACGAATGCCGCCAAGATCGAGCGTCTATGACTTACGGTTCAAGAATTAGCCTCAGAAACAGTGGTTCAAAACATGCTGCCAATAGCTCGCCTGGGAAACATCCAGAGAAGTCCAAGATAGTGTTTTTTAGACTGGCTGCCACGAGCTGAAACGAATGCAGCCAAGAGCGAGCGTCTGTGACTTACGGTTCAAGAGTTATTCACAGAAACATGGTTCGGAACTTTGCTGCCAGCCGCGAAAGCGAAAATAACCAAGATCGAGCGTCTAGGATTTACTTGTCAATAGCTCGCCTGGGAAACATCCAGAGAAGTCAAAGACAGTGATTCTATACTAATTGCCAGGCGCTGAGACGAATGCCGCCAAGATCGAGCGTCTATGACTTACGGTTCAAGAATTAGCCTCAGAAACAGTGGTTCTGAACATGCTGCCAATAGCTCGCCTGGGAAACATCCAGAGAAGTCCAAGATAGTGTTTTTTTTAGACTGGCTGCCACGAGCTGAAACGCATGCAGCCAAGAGCGAGCGTCTGTGACTTACGGTTCAAGACTTATTCACAGAAACATGGTTCTGAACTTTGCTGCCAGCCGCGAAAGCGAAAGTAACCAAGATCGAGCGTCTAGGATTTACTTGTGAATAGCTCGCCTGGGAAACTTTCAGATAAGTCAAAGACAGTGCTTATATACTAATTGCCAGGCGCTGAGACGAATGCCGCCAAGATCAAGCGTCTAAGACTTACGGTTCAAGAATTAGCCTCAGAAACAGTGGGAAACAGTGCTTCTATACTAATTGCCAGGCGCTGAGACGAATGCCGTCAAGATCGAGCGTCTATGACTTACGGTTCAAGAATTAGCCTCAGAAACAGTGGTTTTGAACATGCTGCCAATAGCTCGCCTGGGAAACATCCAGAGAAGTCCAAGATAGTGTTTTTTTAGACTGGCTGCCACGAGCTGAAACGAATGCAGCCAAGAGCGAGCGTCTGTGACTTACGGTTCAAGAGTTATTCACAGAAACATGGTTCTGAACTTTGCTGCCAGCCGCGAAAGCGAAAGTAACCAAGATCGAGCGTCTAGGATTTACTTGTCAATAGCTCGCCTGGGAAACATCCAGAGAAGTCAAAGACAGTGCTTCTATACTAATTGCCAGGCGCTGAGACGAATGCCGCCAAGATCAAGCGTCTAAGACTTACGGTTCAAGAATTAGCCTCAGAAACAGTGGGAAACAGTGCTTCTATACTAATTGCCAGGCGCTGAGACGAATGCCGCCAAGATCGAGCGTCTATGACTTACGGTTCAAGAATTAGCCTCAGAAACAGTGGTTCAAAACATGCTGCCAATAGCTCGTCTGGGAAACATCCAGAGAAGTCCAAGATAGTGTTTTTTAGACTGGCTGCCACGAGCTGAAACGAATGCAGCCAAGAGCGAGCGTCTGTGACTTACGGTTCAAGAGTTATTCACAGAAACATGGTTCTGAACTTTGCTGCCAGCCGCGAAAGCGAAAATAACCAAGATCGAGCGTCTAAGATTTACTTGTCAATAGCTGGCCTGGGAAACATCCAGAGAAGTCAAAGACAGTGCTTCTATACTAATTGCCAGGATCTGAGACGAATGCCGCCAAGATCGAGCGTCTATGACTTACGGTTCAAGAATTAGCCTCAGAAACAGTGGGAAACAGTGCTTCTATACTAATTGCCAGGCGCTGAGACGAATGCCGCCAAGATCAAGCATCTAAGACTTACGGTTCAAGAATTAGCCTCAGAAACAGTGGGAAACAGTGCTTCTATACTAATTGCCAGGCGCTGAGACGAATGCCGCCAAGATCAAGCGTCTAAGACTTACGGTTCAAGAATTAGCCTCAGAAACAGTGGGAAACAGTGCTTCTATACTAATTGCCAGGCGCTGAGACGAATGCCGCCAAGATCGAGCGTCTATGACTTGCGGTTCAAGAATTAGCCTCAGAAACAGTGGTTTTGAACATGCTGCCAATAGCTCGCCTGGGAAACATCCAGAGAAGTCCAAGATAGTGTTTTTTAGACTGGCTGCCACGAGCTGAAACGAATGCAACCAAGAGCGAGCGTCTGTGACTTACGGTTCAAGAGTTATTCACAGAAACATGGTTCTGAACTTTGCTGCCAGCCGCGAAAGTGAAAGTAACCAAGATCGAGCGTCTAGGATTTACTTGTCAATAGCTCGCCTGGGAAACAGCCAGAGAAGTCAAAGACAGTGCTTCTATACTAATTGCCAGGCGCTGAGACGAATGCCGCCAAGATCGAGAGTCTAAGACTTACGGTTCCAGAATTAGCCTCAGAAACAGTGGGAAACAGTGTTTCTATACTAATTGCCAGGCACTGAGACGAATGCCGCCAAGATCAAGCGTCAAAGACTTACGGTTCAAGAATTAGCCTCAGAAACAGTGGGAAACAGTGCTTTTATACTAATTGCCAGGCGCTGAGACGAATGCCGCCAAGATCGAGCGTCTATGACTTACGGTTCAAGAATTAGCCTCAGAAACAGTGGTTCTGAACATGCTGCCAATAGCTCGCCTGGGAAACATCCAGAGAAGTCCAAGATAGTGTTTTTTTAGACTGGCTGCCACGAGCTGAAACGAATGCAGCCAAGAGCGAGCGTCTGTGACTTACGGTTCAAGAGTTATTCACAGAAACATGGTACTGAACTTTACTGCCAGCCGCGAAAGCAAAAGTAACCAAGATCGAGCGTCTAGGATTTACTTGTCAATAGCTCGCCTGGGAAACATCCAGAGAAGTCAAAGACAGTGCTTCTATACTAATTGCCAGGCGCTGAGACGAATGCCGCCAAGATCAAGCGTCTAAGACTTACGGTTCAAGAATTAGCCTCAGAAACAGTGGGAAACAGTGCTTCTATACTAATTGCCAGGCGCTGAGACGAATGCCGCCAAGATCGAGCGTCTATGACTTACGGTTCAAGAATTAGCCTCAGAAACAGTGGGAAACAGTGCTTCTATACTAATTGCCAGGAGCTGAGACGAATGCCGCCAAGATCGAGCGTCTATGACTTACGGTTCAAGAATTAGCCTCAGAAACAGTGGTTTTGAACATGCTGCCAATAGCTCGCCTGGGAAACATCCAGAGAAGTCCAAGATAGTGTTTTTTAGACTGGCTGCCACGAGCTGAAACGAATGCAGCCAAGAGCGAGCGTCTGTCACTTACGGTTCAAGAGTTATTCACAGAAACATGGTTCTGAACTTTGCTGCCAGCCGCGAAAGCGAAAATAACCAAGATCGAGCGTCTAGGATTTACTTGTCAATAGCTCGCCTGGGAAACATCCAGAGAAGTCAAAGACAGTGCTTCTATACTAATTGCCAGGCGCTGAGACGAATGCCGCCAAGATCGAGCGTCTATGACTTACGGTTCAAGAATTAGCCTCAGAAACAGTGGGAAACAGTGCTTCTATACTAATTGCCAGGCGCTGAGACGAATGCCGCCAAGATCAAGCGTCTAAGACTTACGGTTCAAGAATTAGCCTCAGAAACAGTGGGAAACAGTGCTTCTATACTAATTGCCAGGCGCTGAGACGAATGCCGCCAAGATCAAGCGTCTAAGACTTACGGTTCAAGAATTAGCCTCAGAAACAGTGGGAAACAGTGCTTCTATACTAATTGCCAGGCGCTGAGACGAATGCCGCCAAGATCGAGAGTCTAAGACTTACGGTTCCAGAATTAGCCTCAGAAACAGTGGGAAACAGTGTTTCTATACTAATTGCCAGGCACTGAGACGAATGCCGCCAAGATCAAGCGTCAAAGACTTACGGTTCAAGAATTAGCCTCAGAAACAGTGGGAAACAGTGCTTTTATACTAATTGCCAGGCGCTGAGACGAATGCCGCCAAGATCGAGCGACTATGACTTACGGTTCAAGAATTAGCCTCAGAAACAGTGGTTCTGAACATGCTGCCAATAGCTCGCCTGGGAAACATCCAGAGAAGTCCAAGATAGTGTTTTTTTAGACTGGCTGCCACGAGCTGAAACGAATGCAGCCAAGAGCGAGCGTCTGTGACTTACGGTTCAAGAGTTATTCACAGAAACATGGTAATGAACTTTACTGCCAGCCGCGAAAGCAAAAGTAACCAAGATCGAGCGTCTAGGATTTACTTGTCAATAGCTCGCCTGGGAAACATCCAGAGAAGTCAAAGACAGTGCTTCTATACTAATTGCCAGGCGCTGAGACGAATGCCGCCAAGATCAAGCGTCTAAGACTTACGGTTCAAGAATTAGCCTCAGAAACAGTGGGAAACAGTGCTTCTATACTAATTGCCAGGCGCTGAGACGAATGCCGCCAAGATCGAGCGTCTATGACTTACGGTTCAAGAATTAGCCTCAGAAACAGTGGGAAACAGTGCTTCTATACTAATTGCCAGGAGCTGAGACGAATGCCGCCAAGATCGAGCGTCTATGACTTACGGTTCAAGAATTAGCCTCAGAAACAGTGGTTTTGAACATGCTGCCAATAGCTCGCCTGGGAAACATCCAGAGAAGTCCAAGATAGTGTTTTTTAGACTGGCTGCCACGAGCTGAAACGAATGCAGCCAAGAGCGAGCGTCTGTCACTTACGGTTCAAGAGTTATTCACAGAAACATGGTTCTGAACTTTGCTGCCAGCCGCGAAAGCGAAAATAACCAAGATCGAGCGTCTAGGATTTACTTGTCAATAGCTCGCCTGGGAAACATCCAGAGAAGTCAAAGACAGTGCTTCTATACTAATTGCCAGGCGCTGAGACGAATGCCGCCAAGATCGAGCGTCTATGACTTACGGTTCAAGAATTAGCCTCAGAAACAGTGGGAAACAGTGCTTCTATACTAATTGCCAGGCGCTGAGACGAATGCCGCCAAGATCAAGCGTCTAAGACTTACGGTTCAAGAATTAGCCTCAGAAACAGTGGGAAACAGTGCTTCTATACTAATTGCCAGGCGCTGAGACGAATGCCGCCAAGATCGAGCGTCTATGACTTACGGTTCAAGAATTAGCCTCAGAAACAGTGGTTTTGAACATGCTGCCAATAGCTCGCCTGGGAAACATCCAGAGAAGTCCAAGATAGTGTTTTTTAGACTGGCTGCCACGAGCTGAAACGAATGCAGCCAAGAGCGAGCGTCTGTCACTTACGGTTCAAGAGTTATTCACAGAAACATGGTTCTGAACTTTGCTGCCAGCCGCGAAAGCGAAAATAACCAAGATCGAGCGTCTAGGATTTACTTGTCAATAGCTCGCCTGGGAAACATCCAGAGAAGTCAAAGACAGTGCTTCTATACTAATTGCCAGGCGCTGAGACGAATGCCGCCAAGATCGAGCGTCTATGACTTACGGTTCAAGAATTAGCCTCAGAAACAGTGGGAAACAGTGCTTCTATACTAATTGCCAGGCGCTGAGACGAATGCCGCCAAGATCAAGCGTCTAAGACTTACGGTTCAAGAATTAGCCTCAGAAACAGTGGGAAACAGTGCTTCTATACTAATTGCCAGGCGCTGAGACGAATGCCGCCAAGATCAAGCGTCTAAGACTTACGGTTCAAGAATTAGCCTCAGAAACAGTGGGAAACAGTGCTTCTATACTAATTGCCAGGCGCTGAGACGAATGCCGCCAAGATCGAGCGTCTATGACTTACGGTTCAAGAATTAGCCTCAGAAACAGTGGTTTTGAACATGCTGCCAATAGCTCGCCTGGGAAACATCCAGAGAAGTCCAAGATAGTGTTTTTTTAGACTGGCTGCCACGAGCTGAAACGAATGCAACCAAGAGCGAGCGTCTGTGACTTACGGTTCAAGAGTTATTCACAGAAACATGGTTCTGAACTTTGCTGCCAGCCGCGAAAGTGAAAGTAACCAAGATCGAGCGTCTAGGATTTACTTGTCAATAGCTCGCCTGGGAAACAGCCAGAGAAGTCAAAGACAGTGCTTCTATACTAATTGCCAGGCGCTGAGACGAATGCCGCCAAGATCGAGAGTCTAAGACTTACGGTTCAAGAATTAGCCTCAGAAACAGTGGGAAACAGTGTTTCTATACTAATTGCCAGGCGCTGAGACGAATGCCGCCAAGATCAAGCGTCAAAGACTTACGGTTCAAGAATTAGCCTCAGAAACAGTGGGAAACAGTGCTTTTATACTAATTGCCAGGCGCTGAGACGAATGCCGCCAAGATCGAGCGTCTATGACTTACGGTTCAAGAATTAGCCTCAGAAACAGTGGTTCTGAACATGCTGCCAATAGCTCGCCTGGGAAACATCCAGAGAAGTCCAAGATAGTGTTTTTTTAGACTGGCTGCCACGAGCTGAAACGAATGCAGCCAAGATCGAGCGTCTATGACTTACGGTTCAAGAATTAGCCTCAGAAACAGTGGGAAACAGTGCTTCTATACTAATTGCCAGGCGCTGAGACGAATGCCGCCAAGATCAAGCGTCTAAGACTTACGGTTCAAGAATTAGCCTCAGAAACAGTGGGAAACAGTGCTTCTATACTAATTGCCAGGCGCTGAGACGAATGCCGCCAAGATCGAGCGTCTATGACTTACGGTTCAAGAATTAGCCTCAGAAACAGTGGTTTTGAACATGCTGCCAATAGCTCGCCTGGGAAACATCCAGAGAAGTCCAAGATAGTGTTTTTTAGACTGGCTGCCACGAGCTGAAACGAATGCAGCCAAGAGCGAGCGTCTGTCACTTACGGTTCAAGAGTTATTCACAGAAACATGGTTCTGAACTTTGCTGCCAGCCGCGAAAGCGAAAATAACCAAGATCGAGCGTCTAGGATTTACTTGTCAATAGCTCGCCTGGGAAACATCCAGAGAAGTCAAAGACAGTGCTTCTATACTAATTGCCAGGCGCTGAGACGAATGCCGCCAAGATCGAGCGTCTATGACTTACGGTTCAAGAATTAGCCTCAGAAACAGTGGGAAACAGTGCTTCTATACTAATTGCCAGGCGCTGAGACGAATGCCGCCAAGATCAAGCGTCTAAGACTTACGGTTCAAGAATTAGCCTCAGAAACAGTGGGAAACAGTGCTTCTATACTAATTGCCAGGCGCTGAGACGAATGCCGCCAAGATCAAGCGTCTAAGACTTACGGTTCAAGAATTAGCCTCAGAAACAGTGGGAAACAGTGCTTCTATACTAATTGCCAGGCGCTGAGACGAATGCCGCCAAGATCGAGCGTCTATGACTTACGGTTCAAGAATTAGCCTCAGAAACAGTGGTTTTGAACATGCTGCCAATAGCTCGCCTGGGAAACATCCAGAGAAGTCCAAGATAGTGTTTTTTTTAGACTGGCTGCCACGAGCTGAAACGAATGCAACCAAGAGCGAGCGTCTGTGACTTACGGTTCAAGAGTTATTCACAGAAACATGGTTCTGAACTTTGCTGCCAGCCGCGAAAGTGAAAGTAACCAAGATCGAGCGTCTAGGATTTACTTGTCAATAGCTCGCCTGGGAAACAGCCAGAGAAGTCAAAGACAGTGCTTCTATACTAATTGCCAGGCGCTGAGACGAATGCCGCCAAGATCGAGAGTCTAAGACTTACGGTTCAAGAATTAGCCTCAGAAACAGTGGGAAACAGTGTTTCTATACTAATTGCCAGGCGCTGAGACGAATGCCGCCAAGATCAAGCGTCAAAGACTTACGGTTCAAGAATTAGCCTCAGAAACAGTGGGAAACAGTGCTTTTATACTAATTGCCAGGCGCTGAGACGAATGCCGCCAAGATCGAGCGTCTATGACTTACGGTTCAAGAATTAGCCTCAGAAACAGTGGTTCTGAACATGCTGCCAATAGCTCGCCTGGGAAACATCCAGAGAAGTCCAAGATAGTGTTTTTTTAGACTGGCTGCCACGAGCTGAAACGAATGCAGCCAAGAGCGAGCGTCTGTGACTTACGGTTCAAGAGTTATTCACAGAAACATGGTACTGAACTTTACTGCCAGCCGCGAAAGCAAAAGTAACCAAGATCGAGCGTCTAGGATTTACTTGTCAATAGCTCGCCTGGGAAACATCCAGAGAAGTCAAAGACAGTGCTTCTATACTAATTGCCAGGCGCTGAGACGAATGCCGCCAAGATCAAGCGTCTAAGACTTACGGTTCAAGAATTAGCCTCAGAAACAGTGGGAAACAGTGCTTCTATACTAATTGCCAGGCGCTGAAACGAATGCCGCCAAGATCGATCGTCTATGACTTACGGTTCAAGAATTAGCCTCAGAAACAGTGGGAAACAGTGCTTCTATACTAATTGCCAGGCGCTGAGACGAATGCCGCCAAGATCGAGCGTCTATGACTTACGGTTCAAGAATTAGCCTCAGAAACAGTGGTTTTGAACATGCTGCCAATAGCTCGCCTGGGAAACATCCAGAGAAGTCCAAGATAGTGTTTTTTAGACTGGCTGCCACGAGCTGAAACGAATGCAGCCAAGAGCGAGCGTCTGTGACTTACGGTTCAAGAGTTATTCACAGAAACATGGTTCTGAACTTTGCTGCCAGCCGCGAAAGCGAAAGTAACCAAGATCGAGCGTCTAGGATTTACTTGTGAATAGCTCGCCTGGGAAACATCCAGATAAGTCAAAGACAGTGCTTCTATACTAATTGCCAGGCGCTGAGACGAATGCCGCCAGGATCAAGCGTCTAAGACTTACGGTTCAAGAATTAGCCTCAGAAACAGTGGGAAACAGTGCTTCTATACTAATTGCCAGGCGCTGAGACGAATGCCGCCAAGATCGAGCGTCTATGACTTACGGTTCAAGAATTAGCCTCAGAAACAGTGGTTTTGAACATGCTGCCAATAGCTCGCCTGGGAAACATCCAGAGAAGTCCAAGATAGTGTTTTTTAGACTGGCTGCCACGAGCTGAAACGAATGCAACCAAGAGCGAGCGTCTGTGACTTACGGTTCAAGAGTTATTCACAGAAACATGGTTCTGAACTTTGCTGCCAGCCGCGAAAGCGAAAGTAACCAAGATCGAGCGTCTAGGATTTACTTGTCAATAGCTCGCCTGGGAAACATCCAGAGAAGTCAAAGACAGTGCTTCTATACTAATTGCCAGGCGCTGAGACGAATGCCGCCAAGATCAAGCGTCTAAGACTTACGGTTCAAGAATTAGCCTCAGAAAACAGTGGGAAACAGTGCTTCTATACTAATTGCCAGGCGCTGAGACGAATGCCGCCAAGATCGAGCGTCTATGACTTACGGTTCAAGAATTAGCCTCAGAAACAGCGGTTTTGAACATGCTGCCAATAGCTCGCCTGGGAAACATCCAGAGAAGTCCAAGATAATGTTTTTTAGACTGGCTGCCACGAGCTGAAACGAATGCATCCAAGAGCGAGCGTCTGTGACTTACGGTTCAGGAGTTATTCACAGAAACATGGTTCTGAACTTTGCTGCCAGCCGCGAAAGCGAAAGTAACCAAGATCGAGCGTCTAGGATTTACTTGTCAATAGCTCGCCTGGGAAACATCCAGAGAAGTCAAAGACAGTGCTTCTATACTAATTGCCAGGCGCTGAGACGAATGCCGCCAAGATCGAGCGTCTATGACTTACGGTTCAAGAATTAGCCTCAGAAACAGTGGTTCTAAACATGCTGCCAATAGCTCGCCTGGGAAACATCCAGAGAAGTCCAAGATAGTGTTTTTTAGACTGGCTGCCACGAGCTGAAACGAATGCAGCCAAGAGCGAGCGTCTGTGACTTACGGTTCAAGAGTTATTCATAGAAACATGGTTCTGAACTTTGCTGCCAGCCGCGAAAGCGAAAATAACCAAGATCGAGCGTCTAGTATTTACGAGTCAATAGCTCGCCTGGGAAACATCCAGAGAAGTCAAAGACAGTGCTTCTATACTAATTGCCAGGCGCTGAGACGAATGCCGCCAAGATCAAGCGTCTAAGACTTACGGTTCAAGAATTAGCCTCAGAAACAGTGGGAAACAGTGCTTCTATACTAATTGCCAGGCGCTGAGACGAATGCCGCCAAGATCGAGCGTCTATGACTTACGGTTCAAGAATTAGCCTCAGAAACAGTGGTTCAAAACATGCTGCCAATAGCTCGTCTGGGAAACATCCAGAGAAGTCCAAGATAGTGTTTTTTTAGACTGGCTGCCACGAGCTGAAACGAATGCAGCCAAGAGCGAGCGTCTGTGACTTACGGTTCAAGAGTTATTCACAGAAACATGGTTCTGAACTTTGCTGCCAGCCGCGAAAGCGAAAATAACCAAGATCGAGCGTCTAAGATTTACTTGTCAATAGCTCGCCTGGGAAACATCCAGAGAAGTCAAAGACAGTGCTTCTATACTAATTGCCAGGATCTAAGACGAATGCCGCCAAGATCGAGCGTCTATGACTTACGGTTCAAGAATTAGCCTCAGAAACAGTGGGAAACAGTGCTTCTATACTAATTGCCAGGCGCTGAGACGAATGCCGCCAAGATCAAGCGTCTAAGACTTACGGTTCAAGAATTAGCCTCAGAAACAGTGGGAAACAGTGCTTCTATACTAATTGCCAGGCGCTGAGACAAATGCCGCCAAGATCAAGCGTCTAAGACTTACGGTTCAAGAATTAGCCTCAGAAACAGTGGGAAACAGTGCTTCTATACTAATTGTCAGGCGCTGAGACGAATGCCGCCAAGATCGAGCGTCTATGACTTGCGGTTCAAGAATTAGCCTCAGAAACAGTGGTTTTGAACATGCTGCCAATAGCTCGCCTGGGAAACATCCAGAGAAGTCCAAGATAGTGTTTTTTAGACTGGCTGCCACGAGCTGAAACGAATGCAACCAAGAGCGAGCGTCTGTGACTTACGGTTCAAGAGTTATTCACAGAAACATGGTTCTGAACTTTGCTGCCAGCCGCGAAAGTGAAAGTAACCAAGATCGAGCGTCTAGGATTTACTTGTCAATAGCTCGCCTGGGAAACAGCCAGAGAAGTCAAAGACAGTGCTTCTATACTAATTGCCAGGCGCTGAGACGAATGCCGCCAAGATCGAGCGTCTATGACTTACGGTTCAAGAATTAGCCTCAGAAACAGTGGGAAACAGTGCTTCTATACTAATTTCCAGGCGCTGAGACGAATGCCGCCAAGATCGAGCGTCTATGACTTACGGTTCAAGAATTAGCCTCAGAAACAGCGGTTTTGAACATGCTGCCAATAGCTCGCCTGGGAAACATCCAGAGAAGTCCAAGATAATGTTTTTTAGACTGGCTGCCACGAGCTGAAACGAATGCATCCAAGAGCGAGCGTCTGTGACTTACGGTTCAAGAGTTATTCACAGAAACATGGTTCTGAACTTTGCTGCCAGCCGCGAAAGCGAAAGTAACCAAGATCGAGCGTCTAGGATTTACTTGTCAATAGCTCGCCTGGGAAACATCCAGAGAAGTCAAAGACAGTGCTTCTATACTAATTGCCAGGCGCTGAGACGAATGCCGCCAAGATCGAGCGTCTATGACTTACGGTTCAAGAATTAGCCTCAGAAACAGTGGTTCTAAACATGCTGCCAATAGCTCGCCTGGGAAACATCCAGAGAAGTCCAAGATAGTGTTTTTTAGACTGGCTGCCACGAGCTGAAACGAATGCAGCCAAGAGCGAGCGTCTGTGACTTACGGTTCAAGAGTTATTCACAGAAACATGGTTCTGAACTTTGCTGCCAGCCGCGAAAGCGAAAATAACCAAGATCGAGCGTCTAGTATTTACGAGTCAATAGCTCGCCTGGGAAACATCCAGAGAAGTCAAAGACAGTGCTTCTATACTAATTGCCAGGCGCTGAGACGAATGCCGCCAAGATCAAGCGTCTAAGACTTACGGTTCAAGAATTAGCCTCAGAAACAGTGGGAAACAGTGCTTCTATACTAATTGCCAGGCGCTGAGACGAATGCCGCCAAGATCGAGCGTCTATGACTTACGGTTCAAGAATTAGCCTCAGAAACAGTGGTTCAAAACATGCTGCCAATAGCTCGTCTGGGAAACATCCAGAGAAGTCCAAGATAGTGTTTTTTTAGACTGGCTGCCACGAGCTGAAACGAATGCAGCCAAGAGCGAGCGTCTGTGACTTACGGTTCAAGAGTTATTCACAGAAACATGGTTCTGAACTTTGCTGCCAGCCGCGAAAGTGAAAGTAACCAAGATCGAGCGTCTAGGATTTACTTGTCAATAGCTCGCCTGGGAAACAGCCAGAGAAGTCAAAGACAGTGCTTCTATACTAATTGCCAGGCGCTGAGACGAATGCCGCCAAGATCGAGCGTCTATGACTTACGGTTCAAGAATTAGCCTCAGAAACAGTGGGAAACAGTGCTTCTATACTAATTTCCAGGCGCTGAGACGAATGCCGCCAAGATCGAGCGTCTATGACTTACGGTTCAAGAATTAGCCTCAGAAACAGCGGTTTTGAACATGCTGCCAATAGCTCGCCTGGGAAACATCCAGAGAAGTCCAAGATAATGTTTTTTAGACTGGCTGCCACGAGCTGAAACGAATGCATCCAAGAGCGAGCGTCTGTGACTTACGGTTCAAGAGTTATTCACAGAAACATGGTTCTGAACTTTGCTGCCAGCCGCGAAAGCGAAAGTAACCAAGATCGAGCGTCTAGGATTTACTTGTCAATAGCTCGCCTGGGAAACATCCAGAGAAGTCAAAGACAGTGCTTCTATACTAATTGCCAGGCGCTGAGACGAATGCCGCCAAGATCGAGCGTCTATGACTTACGGTTCAAGAATTAGCCTCAGAAACAGTGGTTCTAAACATGCTGCCAATAGCTCGCCTGGGAAACATCCAGAGAAGTCCAAGATAGTGTTTTTTAGACTGGCTGCCACGAGCTGAAACGAATGCAGCCAAGAGCGAGCGTCTGTGACTTACGGTTCAAGAGTTATTCACAGAAACATGGTTCTGAACTTTGCTGCCAGCCGCGATAGCGAAAATAACCAAGATCGAGCGTCTAGTATTTACGAGTCAATAGCTCGCCTGGGAAACATCCAGAGAAGTCAAAGACAGTGCTTCTATACTAATTGCCAGGCGCTGAGACGAATGCCGCCAAGATCAAGCGTCTAAGACTTACGGTTCAAGAATTAGCCTCAGAAACAGTGGGAAACAGTGCTTCTATACTAATTGCCAGGCGCTGAGACGAATGCCGCCAAGATCGAGCGTCTATGACTTACGGTTCAAGAATTAGCCTCAGAAACAGTGGTTCAAAACATGCTGCCAATAGCTCGTCTGGGAAACATCCAGAGAAGTCCAAGATAGTGTTTTTTTAGACTGGCTGCCACGAGCTGAAACGAATGCAGCCAAGAGCGAGCGTCTGTGACTTACGGTTCAAGAGTTATTCACAGAAACATGGTTCTGAACTTTGCTGCCAGCCGCGAAAGCGAAAATAACCAAGATCGAGCGTCTAAGATTTACTTGTCAATAGCTCGCCTGGGAAACATCCAGAGAAGTCAAAGACAGTGCTTCTATACTAATTGCCAGGATCTAAGACGAATGCCGCCAAGATCGAGCGTCTATGACTTACGGTTCAAGAATTAGCCTCAGAAACAGTGGGAAACAGTGCTTCTATACTAATTGCCAGGCGCTGAGACGAATGCCGCCAAGATCAAGCGTCTAAGACTTACGGTTCAAGAATTAGCCTCAGAAACAGTGGGAAACAGTGCTTCTATACTAATTGCCAGGCGCTGAGACAAATGCCGCCAAGATCAAGCGTCTAAGACTTACGGTTCAAGAATTAGCCTCAGAAACAGTGGGAAACAGTGCTTCTATACTAATTGCCAGGCGCTGAGACGAATGCCGCCAAGATCGAGCGTCTATGACTTGCGGTTCAAGAATTAGCCTCAGAAACAGTGGTTTTGAACATGCTGCCAATAGCTCGCCTGGGAAACATCCAGAGAAGTCCAAGATAGTGTTTTTTAGACTGGCTGCCACGAGCTGAAACGAATGCAACCAAGAGCGAGCGTCTGTGACTTACGGTTCAAGAGTTATTCACAGAAACATGGTTCTGAACTTTGCTGCCAGCCGCGAAAGTGAAAGTAACCAAGATCGAGCGTCTAGGATTTACTTGTCAATAGCTCGCCTGGGAAACAGCCAGAGAAGTCAAAGACAGTGCTTCTATACTAATTGCCAGGCGCTGAGACGAATGCCGCCAAGATCGAGCGTCTATGACTTACGGTTCAAGAATTAGCCTCAGAAACAGTGGGAAACAGTGCTTCTATACTAATTTCCAGGCGCTGAGACGAATGCCGCCAAGATCGAGCGTCTATGACTTACGGTTCAAGAATTAGCCTCAGAAACAGCGGTTTTGAACATGCTGCCAATAGCTCGCCTGGGAAACATCCAGAGAAGTCCAAGATAATGTTTTTTAGACTGGCTGCCACGAGCTGAAACGAATGCATCCAAGAGCGAGCGTCTGTGACTTACGGTTCAAGAGTTATTCACAGAAACATGGTTCTGAACTTTGCTGCCAGCCGCGAAAGCGAAAGTAACCAAGATCGAGCGTCTAGGATTTACTTGTCAATAGCTCGCCTGGGAAACATCCAGAGAAGTCAAAGACAGTGCTTCTATACTAATTGCCAGGCGCTGAGACGAATGCCGCCAAGATCGAGCGTCTATGACTTACGGTTCAAGAATTAGCCTCAGAAACAGTGGTTCTAAACATGCTGCCAATAGCTCGCCTGGGAAACATCCAGAGAAGTCCAAGATAGTGTTTTTTAGACTGGCTGCCACGAGCTGAAACGAATGCAGCCAAGAGCGAGCGTCTGTGACTTACGGTTCAAGAGTTATTCACAGAAACATGGTTCTGAACTTTGCTGCCAGCCGCGAAAGCGAAAATAACCAAGATCGAGCGTCTAGTATTTACGAGTCAATAGCTCGCCTGGGAAACATCCAGAGAAGTCAAAGACAGTGCTTCTATACTAATTGCCAGGCGCTGAGACGAATGCCGCCAAGATCAAGCGTCTAAGACTTACGGTTCAAGAATTAGCCTCAGAAACAGTGGGAAACAGTGCTTCTATACTAATTGCCAGGCGCTGAGACGAATGCCGCCAAGATCGAGCGTCTATGACTTACGGTTCAAGAATTAGCCTCAGAAACAGTGGTTCAAAACATGCTGCCAATAGCTCGTCTGGGAAACATCCAGAGAAGTCCAAGATAGTGTTTTTTAGACTGGCTGCCACGAGCTGAAACGAATGCAGCCAAGAGCGAGCGTCTGTGACTTACGGTTCAAGAGTTATTCACAGAAACATGGTTCTGAACTTTGCTGCCAGCCGCGAAAGCGAAAATAACCAAGATCGAGCGTCTAAGATTTACTTGTCAATAGCTCGCCTGGGAAACATCCAGAGAAGTCAAAGACAGTGCTTCTATACTAATTGCCAGGATCTAAGACGAATGCCGCCAAGATCGAGCGTCTATGACTTACGGTTCAAGAATTAGCCTCAGAAACAGTGGGAAACAGTGCTTCTATACTAATTGCCAGGCGCTGAGACGAATGCCGCCAAGATCAAGCGTCTAAGACTTACGGTTCAAGAATTAGCCTCAGAAACAGTGGGAAACAGTGCTTCTATACTAATTGCCAGGCGCTGAGACGAATGCCGCCAAGATCGAGCGTCTATGACTTGCGGTTCAAGAATTAGCCTCAGAAACAGTGGTTTTGAACATGCTGCCAATAGCTCGCCTGGGAAACATCCAGAGAAGTCCAAGATAGTGTTTTTTAGACTGGCTGCCACGAGCTGAAACGAATGCAACCAAGAGCGAGCGTCTGTGACTTACGGTTCAAGAGTTATTCACAGAAACATGGTTCTGAACTTTGCTGCCAGCCGCGAAAGTGAAAGTAACCAAGATCGAGCGTCTAGGATTTACTTGTCAATAGCTCGCCTGGGAAACAGCCAGAGAAGTCAAAGACAGTGCTTCTATACTAATTGCCAGGCGCTGAGACGAATGCCGCC
>NW_027463033.1:0-35983 GCF_050947455.1 Rhinoderma darwinii
GGTATATGTAATCTGTGAGGAATACATCAGGGTATATGTAATATGTGAGGAGTACATCAGGGTATATGTAATATGTGAGGAGTACATCAGGGTATATGTAATCTGCGCGGAGTACATCAGGGTATATGTAATATGTGAGGAGCACATCAGGGTATATGTAATATGTGAGGAGTACATCGGTATATGTAATATGTGAGGAGTACATCAGGGTATATGTAATCTGTGAGGAGTACATCAGTGTATATGTAATCTGTGATGAGTACATCAGGGTATATGTAATCTGTGAGGAGTACATCAGGGTATATGTAATATGTGAGGAGTACATCAGGGTATATGTAATCTGTGAGGAGTACATCAGGGTATATGTAAACTGTGAGGAGTACATCAGGGTATATGTAAGATGTGAGGAGTACATCAGGGTATATGTAATCTGTGAGGTGTACATCAGTGTATATGTAATATGTGAGGAGTACATCAGGGTAAATGTAATCTGTGAGGAGTACATCAGGGTATATGTAATATGTGAGGAGTACATCAGGGTATACGTAATCTGTGAGGAGTACATCAGGGTATACGTAAGATGTGAGGAGTACATCAGGGTATATGTAATATGTGAGGAGTACATCAGTGTATACGTAAGATGTGAGGAGTACATCAGGGTATGTGTGAGCTGGGCGGAGTACATCAGGGTATATGTAAACTGGGCGGAGTACATTAGGGTATATCTAATCTGTGAGGAGTACATCAGGGTATATGTAATCTATGAGGAGTACATCAGGGTATATGTAATCTGTGAGGAGTACATCAGGGTATATGTAATATGTGCGGAGTACATCAGGGTATATGTAATATGTGCGGAGTACATCAGGGTATATGTAATATGTGAGAAGTACATCAGGATATATGTAATCTGTGAGGAGTACATCAGGATATATGTAAACTGTGAGGAGTACATCAGGGTATATGTAAACTGTGAGGAGTACATCAGGGTATATGTAATCTGTGAGGAGTACATCAGGGTATATGTAATCTGTGCGGAGTAAATCAGGGTATATGTAATCTGTGCGGAGTACATCAGGGTATATGTAATCTGGGCGGAGTACATCAGGGTATATGTAATCTGCGCGGAGTACATCAGGGTATATGTAATATGTGAGGAGCACATCAGGGTATATGTAATATGTGAGGAGTACATCGGTATATGTAATATGTGAGGAGTACATCAGTGTATATGTAATCTGTGATGAGTACATCAGGGTATATGTAATCTGTGAGGAGTACATCAGGGTATATGTAATATGTGAGGAGTACATCAGGGTATATGTAATCTGTGAGGAGTACATCAGGGTATATGTAAACTGTGAGGAGTACATCAGGGTATATGTAAGATGTGAGGAGTACATCAGGGTATATGTAATCTGTGAGGTGTACATCAGTGTATATGTAATATGTGAGGAGTACATCAGGGTAAATGTAATCTGTGAGGAGTACATCAGGGTATATGTAATATGTGAGGAGTACATCAGGGTATACGTAATCTGTGAGGAGTACATCAGGGTATACGTAAGATGTGAGGAGTACATCAGGGTATATGTAATATGTGAGGAGTACATCAGTGTATACGTAAGATGTGAGGAGTACATCAGGGTATGTGTGAGCTGGGCGGAGTACATCAGGGTATATGTAAACTGGGCGGAGTACATTAGGGTATATCTAATCTGTGAGGAGTACATCAGGGTATATGTAATCTATGAGGAGTACATCAGGGTATATGTAATCTGTGAGGAGCACATCAGGGTATATGTAATATGTGAGGAGTACATCGGTATATGTAATCTGTGAGGAGTACATCAGTGTATATGTAATCTGTGATGAGTACATCAGGGTATATGTAATCTGTGAGGAGTACATCAGGGTATATGTAATATGTGAGGAGTACATCAGGGTATATGTAATCTGTGAGGAGTACATCAGGGTATATGTAAACTGTGAGGAGTACATCAGGGTATATGTAAGATGTGAGGAGTACATCAGGGTATATGTAATCTGTGAGGTGTACATCAGTGTATATGTAATATGTGAGGAGTACATCAGGGTAAATGTAATCTGTGAGGAGTACATCAGGGTATATGTTAATATGTGAGGAGTACATCAGGGTATACGTAATCTGTGAGGAGTACATCAGGGTATACGTAAGATGTGAGGAGTACATCAGGGTATATGTAATATGTGAGGAGTACATCAGTGTATACGTAAGATGTGAGTACATCAGGGTATGTGTGACCTGGGCGGAGTACATCAGGGTATATGTAAACTGGGCGGAGTACATTAGGGTATATCTAATCTGTGAGGAGTACATCAGGGTATATGTAATCTATGAGGAGTACATCAGGGTATATGTAATCTGTGAGGAGTACATCAGGGTATATGTAATATGTGAGGAGTACATCAGGGTATATGTAATCTGTGAGGAGTATATCAGGATATATGTAATCTGAGGAGTACATCAGGGTATATGTAATATGTGAGGAGTACATCAGGGTATATGTAATATGTGAGGAGTACATCAGGTTATACGTAAGATGTGAGGAGTACATCAGGGTATATTTGAGCTGGGCGGAGTACATCAGGGTATATGTAAACTGGGCGGAGTACATCAGGGTATATGTAATCTGTGAGGAGTACATCAGGGTATATGTAATATGTGAGGAGTACATCAGGGTATATGTAATATGTGAGGAGTACATCAGGATATATGTAATCTGTGAGGAATACATCAGGGTATTTGTAAGATGTGAGGAGTACATCAGGGTATATGTAATCTGTGCGGAGTACATCAGGGTATATGTAAGGAGTACATCAGGGTATATGTAAACTGCGGAGTACATCAGGGTATATGTAATCTGTGAGGAGTACATCAGGGTATATGTAATCTGTGCGGAGTACATCAGTGTGTATGTAAGCTGTGAGGAGTACATCAGGGTATATGTAATCTGTGCGGAGTACATCAGGGTATATGTAATCTGTGCGGAGTACATCAGGGTATATGTAATCTGTGCGGAGTACATCAGGGTATATGTAATCTGTGCGGAGTACATCAGGGTATATGTAATCTGTGCGGAGTACATCAGGGTATATGTAATCTGCGCGGAGTACATCAGGGTATATGTAATATGTGAGGGGCACATCAGGGTATATGTAATATGTGAGGAGTACATCAGGGTATATGTAATATGTGAGGAGTACATCAGAGTATATTTAATCTGTGATGAGTACATCAGGGTATATGTAATCTGTGAGGAGTACATCAGGGTATATGTAATCTGTGAGGAGTACATCAGGGTATATCTAATCTGTGAGGAGTACATCAGGGTATATGTAATCTGTGAGGAGTACATCAGGGTATATGTAATATGTGCGGAGTACATCAGGGTATATGTAATATGTGCGGAGTACATCAGGGTATATGTAATATGTGAGGAGTACATCAGGATATATGTAATCTGTGAGGAGTACATCAGGATATATGTAAACTGTGAGGAGTACATCAGGGTATATGTAAGCTGTGAGGAGTACATCAGGGTATATGTAATCTGTGAGGAGTACATCAGGGTATATGTAATCTGCGCGGAGTAAATCAGGGTATATGTAATCTGTGCGGAGTACATCAGGGTATATGTATTCTGGGCGGAGTACATCAGGGTATATGTAATCTGCGCGGAGTACATCAGGGTATATGTAATATGTGAGGAGCACATCAGGGTATATGTAATATGTGAGGAGTACATCGGTATATGTAATATGTGAGGAGTACATCAGGGTATATGTAATCTGTGAGGAGTACATCAGTGTATATGTAATCTGTGATGAGTACATCAGGGTATATGTAATCTGTGAGGAGTACATCAGGGTATATGTAATCTGTGAGGAGTACATCAGGGTATATCTAATCTGTGAGGAGTACATCAGGGTATATGTAATCTGTGAGGAGTACATCAGGGTATATGTAATCTGCGCGGAGTACATCAGGGTATATGTAATCTGTGAGGAATACATCAGGGTATATGTAATATGTGAGGAGTACATCAGGGTATATGTAATATGTGAGGAGTACATCAGGGTATATGTAATATGTGAGGAGTACATCAGGGTATATGTAATCTGTGAGGAGTACATCAGGATATATGTAATATGTGAGGAGTACATCAGGGTATATGTAATATGTGAGGAGTACATCAGGGTATATGTAATCTGTGAGGAGTACATCAGGGTATATGTAATCTGTGAGGAGTACATCAGGGTATATGTAATCTGTGAGGAGTACATCAGGGTATATGTAATCTGTGAGGAGTACATCAGGGTATATGTAATCTGTGAGGAGTACATCAGGGTATATGTAAACTGTGAGGAGTACATCAGGGTATATGTAAGATGTGAGGAGTACATCAGGGTATATGTAATCTGTGAGGAGTACATCAGGGTATATGTAATATGTGTGGAGTACATCAGGGTATATGTAATCTGTGAGGAGTACATCAGGGTATATGTAAACTGTGAGGAGTACATCAGGGTATATGTAAGATGTGAGGAGTACATCAGGGTATATGTAATCTGTGAGGTGTACATCAGTGTATATGTAATATGTGAGGAGTACATCAGGGTAAATGTAATCTGTGAGGAGTACATCAGGGTATATGTAATCTGTGAGGAGTACATCAGGGTATATGTAATATGTGAGGAGTACATCAGGGTAAATGTAATCTGTGAGGAGTACATCAGGGTATATGTAATCTGTGAGGAGTACATCAGGGTATATGTAATATGTGAGGAGTACATCAGGGTATATGTAATCTGTGAGGAGTACATCAGGGTATATGTAATCTGTGAGGAGTACATCAGGGTATATGTAATCTGTGAGGAGTACATCAGGGTATATGTAATCTGTGAGGAGTACATCAGGGTATATGTAATCTGTGAGGAGTACATCAGGGTATATGTAATCTGTGAGGAGTACATCAGGGTATATGTAATCTGTGAGGAGTACATCAGGGTATATGTAAACTGTGAGGAGTACATCAGGGTATATGTAAAATGTGAGGAGTACATCAGGGTATATGTAATCTGTGAGGAGTACATCAGGGTATATGTAATATGTGAGGAGTACATCAGGGTATATGTAATCTGTGAGGAGTACATCAGGGTATATGTAAACTGTGAGGAGTACATCAGGGTATATGTAAGATGTGAGGAGTACATCAGGGTATATGTAATCTGTGAGGTGTACATCAGTGTATATGTAATATGTGAGGAGTACATCAGGGTAAATGTAATCTGTGAGGAGTACATCAGGGTATATGTAATATATGAGGAGTACATCAGGGTATACGTAATCTGTGAGGAGTACATCAGGGTATACGTAAGATGTGAGGAGTACATCAGGGTATATGTAATATGTGAGGAGTACATCAGGGTATACGTAAGATGTGAGGAGTACATCAGGGTATATGTGAGCTGGGCGGAGTACATAAGGGTATATGTAAACTGGGCGGAGTACATTAGGGTATATCTAATCTGTGAGGAGTACATCAGGGTATATGTAATCTGTGAGGAGTACATCAGGGTATATGTAATCTGTGAGGAGTACATCAGGGTATATGTAATATGTGAGGAGTACATCAGGGTATATGTAATCTGTGAGGAGTATATCAGGATATATGTAATCTGAGGAGTACATCAGGGTATATGTAATATGTGAGGAGTACATCAGGGTATACGTAAGATGTGAGGAGTACATCAGGGTATATTTGAGCTGGGCGGAGTACATCAGGGTATATGTAAACTGGGCGGAGTACATCAGGGTATATGTAATCTGTGAGGAGTACATCATGGTATATGTAATATGTGAGGAGTACATCAGGGTATATGTAATATGTGAGGAGTACATCAGGATATATGTAATCTGTGAGGAATACATCAGGGTATTTGTAAGATGTGAGGAGTACATCAGGGTATATGTAATCTGTGCGGAGTACATCAGGGTATATGTAAGGAGTACATCAGGGTATATGTAAACTGCGGAGTACATCAGGGTATATGTAATCTGTGAGGAGTACATCAGGGTATATGTAATCTGTGCGGAGTACATCAGGGTTTATGTAAGCTGTGAGGAGTACATCAGGGTATATGTAATCTGTGCGGAGTACATCAGGGTATATGTAATCTGTGCGGAGTACATCAGGGTATATGTAAGCTGTGAGGAGTACATCAGGGTATATGTAATATGTGAGGAGTACATCAGGGTATATGTAATCTGCGGAGTACATCAGGGTATATGTAATATGTGAGGAGTACATCAGGGTATATGTAATATGTGAGGAGTACATCAGGGTATATGTAATCTGCGGAGTACATCAGGGTATATGTAATATGTGAGGAGTACATCAGGGTATATGTAATATGTGAGGAGTACATCAGGGTATATGTAATCTGTGAGGAGTACATCAGGATATATGTAATATGTGAGGAGTACATCAGGGTATATGTAATATGTGAGGAGTACATCAGGGTATATGTAATCTGTGAGGAGTACATCAGGGTATATGTAATCTGTGAGGAGTACATCAGGGTATATGTAATCTGTGAGGAGTACATCAGGGTATATGTAATCTGTGAGGAGTACATCAGGGTATATGTAAACTGTGAGGAGTACATCAGGGTATATGTAAGATGTGAGGAGTACATCAGGGTATATGTAATCTGTGAGGAGTACATCAGGGTATATGTAATATGTGTGGAGTACATCAGGGTATATGTAATCTGTGAGGAGTACATCAGGGTATATGTAAACTGAGGAGTACATCAGGGTATATGTAAGATGTGAGGAGTACATCAGGGTATATGTAATCTGTGAGGTGTACATCAGTGTATATGTAATATGTGAGGAGTACATCAGGGTAAATGTAATCTGTGAGGAGTACATCAGGGTATAGGTAATATGTGAGGAGTACATCAGGGTATACGTAATCTGTGAGGAGTACATCAGGGTATACGTAAGATGTGAGGAGTACATCAGGGTATATGTAATATGTGAGGAGTACATCAGGGTATACGTAAGATGTGAGGAGTACATCAGGGTATATGTGAGCTGGGCGGAGTACATCAGGGTATATGTAAACTGGGCGGAGTACATTAGGGTATATCTAATCTGTGAGGAGTACATCAGGGTATATGTAATCTGTGAGGAGTACATCAGGGTATATGTAATCTGTGAGGAGTACATCAGGGTATATGTAATATGTGAGGAGTACATCAGGGTATATGTAATCTGTGAGGAGTATATCAGGATATATGTAATCTGAGGAGTACATCAGGGTATATGTAATATGTGAGGAGTACATCAGGGTATATGTAATATGTGAGGAGTACATCAGGGTATACGTAAGATGTGAGGAGTACATCAGGGTGTATTTGAGCTGGGCGGAGTACATCAGGGTATATGTAAACTGGGCAGAGTACATCAGGGTATATGTAATCTGTGAGGAGTACATCAGGGTATATGTAATATGTGAGGAGTACATCAGGGTATATGTAATATGTGAGGAGTACATCAGGATATATGTAATCTGTGAGGAATACATCAGGGTATTTGTAAGATGTGAGGAGTACATCAGGGTATATGTAATCTGTGCGGAGTACATCAGGGTATATGTAAGGAGTACATCAGGGTATATGTAAACTGCGGAGTACATCAGGGTATATGTAATCTGTGAGGAGTACATCAGGGTATATGTAATCTGTGCGGAGTACATCAGGGTATATGTAAGCTGTGAGGAGTACATCAGGGTATATGTAATCTGTGCGGAGTACATCAGGGTATATGTAATCTGTGCGGAGTACATCAGGGTATATGTAATATGTGAGGAGTACATCAGGGTATATGTAATCTGTGCGGAGTACATCAGGGTATATGTAATATGTGAGGAGTGCATCAGGGTATATGTAATCTGTGAGGAGTACATCAGGGTATATGTAATCTGTGAGGAGTACATCAGGGTATATCTAATCTGTGAGGAGTACATCAGGGTATATGTAATCTGTGAGGAGTACATCAGGGTATATGTAATATGTGCGGAGTACATCAGGGTATATGTAATATGTGCGGAGTACATCAGGGTATATGTAATATGTGAGGAGTACATCAGGATATATGTAATCTGTGAGGAGTACATCAGGATATATGTAAACTGTGAGGAGTACATCAGGGTATATGTAAGCTGTGAGGAGTACATCAGGGTATATGTAATCTGTGAGGAGTACATCAGGGTATATGTAATCTGTGCGGAGTAAATCAGGGTATATGTAATCTGTGCGGAGTACATCAGGGTATATGTAATCTGGGCGGAGTACATCAGGGTATATGTAATCTGCGCGGAGTACATCAGGGTATATGTAATATGTGAGGAGCACATCAGGGTATATGTAATATGTGAGGAGTACATCGGTATATGTAATATGTGAGGAGTACATCAGGGTATATGTAATCTGTGAGGAGTACATCAGTGTATATATAATCTGTGATGAGTACATCAGGGTATATGTAATCTGTGAGGAGTACATCAGGGTATATGTAAACTGTGAGGAGTACATCAGGGTATATGTAAGATGTGAGGAGTACATCAGGGTATATGTAATCTGTGAGGTGTACATCAGTGTATATGTAATATGTGAGGAGTACATCAGGGTAAATGTAATCTGTGAGGAGTACATCAGGGTATATGTAATATATGAGGAGTCCATCAGGGTATACGTAATCTGTGAGGAGTACATCAGGGTATATGTAATATGTGAGGATGTAATCTGTGAGGAGTACATCAGTGTATATGTAATATGTGAGGAGTACATCAGGGTAAATGTAATCTGTGAGGAGTACATCAGGGTATATGTAATATATGAGGAGTACATCAGGGTATACGTAATCTGTGAGGAGTACATCAGGGTATATGTAATATGTGAGGAGTACATCAGGGTATATGTAATCTGTGAGGAGTATATCAGGATATATGTAATCTGAGGAGTACATCAGGGTATATGTAAACTGGGCGGAGTACATCAGGGTATATGTAATCTGTGAGGAGTACATCAGGGTATATGTAATATGTGAGGAGTACATCAGGGTATATGTAATATGTGAGGAGTACATCAGGATATATGTAATCTGTGAGGAATACATCAGGGTATTTGTAAGATGTGAGGAGTACATCAGGGTATATGTAATCTGTGCGGAGTACATCAGGGTATATGTAAGGAGTACATCAGGGTATATGTAAACTGCGGAGTACATCAGGGTATATGTAATCTGTGAGGAGTACATCAGGGTATATGTAAGCTGTGCGGAGTACATCAGGGTATATGTAAGCTGTGAGGAGTACATCAGGGTATATGTAATCTGTGCGGAGTACATCAGGGTATATGTAATCTGCGGAGTACATCAGGGTATATGTAAGCTGTGAGGAGTACATCAGGGTATATGTAATATGTGAGGAGTACATCAGGGTATATGTAATCTGTGCGGAGTACATCAGGGTATATGTAATATGTGAGGAGTACATCAGGGTATATGTAATATGTGAGGAGTACATCAGGGTATATGTAATCTGTGAGGAGTACATCAGGATATATGTAATATGTGAGGAGTACATCAGGGTATATGTAATATGTGAGGAGTACATCAGGGTATATGTAATCTGTGAGGAGTACATCAGGGTATATGTAATCTGTGAGGAGTACATCAGGGTATATGTAATCTGTGAGGAGTACATCAGGGTATATGTAATCTGTGAGGAGTACATCAGGGTATTTGTAATCTGTGAGGAGTACATCAGGGTATATGTAATCTGTGAGGAGTACATCAGGGTATATGTAATCTGTGAGGAGTACATCAGGGTATATGTAAACTGTGAGGAGTACATCAGGGTATATGTAAAATGTGAGGAGTACATCAGGGTATATGTAATCTGTGAGGAGTACATCAGGGTATATGTAATCTGTGAGGAGTACATCAGGGTATATGTAATCTGTGAGGAGTACATCAGGGTATATGTAAACTGTGAGGAGTACATCAGGGTATATGTAAGATGTGAGGAGTACATCAGGGTATATGTAATCTGTGAGGTGTACATCAGTGTATATGTAATATGTGAGGAGTACATCAGGGTAAATGTAATCTGTGAGGAGTACATCAGGGTATATGTAATATATGAGGAGTACATCAGGGTATACGTAATCTGTGAGGAGTACATCAGGGTATACGTAAGATGTGAGGAGTACATCAGGGTATATGTAATATGTGAGGAGTACATCAGGGTATACGTAAGATGTGAGGAGTACATCAGGGTATATGTGAGCTGGGCGGAGTACATAAGGGTATATGTAAACTGGGCGGAGTACATTAGGATATATCTAATCTGTGAGGAGTACATCAGGGTATATGTAATCTGTGAGGAGTACATCAGGGTATATGTAATCTGTGAGGAGTACATCAGGGTATATGTAATATGTGAGGAGTACATCAGGGTATATGTAATCTGTGAGGAGTATATCAGGATATATGTAATCTGAGGAGTACATCAGGGTATATGTAATATGTGAGGAGTACATCAGGGTATACGTAAGATGTGATGAGTACATCAGGGTATATTTGAGCTGGGCGGAGTACATCAGGGTATATGTAAACTGGGCGGAGTACATCAGGGTATATGTAATCTGTGAGGAGTACATCATGGTATATGTAATATGTGAGGAGTACATCAGGGTATATGTAATATGTGAGGAGTACATCAGGATATATGTAATCTGTGAGGAATACATCAGGGTATTTGTAAGATGTGAGGAGTACATCAGGGTATATGTAATCTGTGCGGAGTACATCAGGGTATATGTAAGGAGTACATCAGGGTATATGTAAACTGCGGAGTACATCAGGGTATATGTAATCTGTGAGGAGTACATCAGGGTATATGTAATCTGTGCGGAGTACATCAGGGTATATGTAAGCTGTGAGGAGTACATCAGGGTATATGTAATCTGTGCGGAGTACATCAGGGTATATGTAATCTGTGCGGAGTACATCAGGGTATATGTAAGCTGTGAGGAGTACATCAGGGTATATGTAATCTGTGCGGAGTACATCAGGGTATATGTAAGGAGTACATCAGGGTATATGTAAACTGCGGAGTACATCAGGGTATATGTAATCTGTGAGGAGTACATCAGGGTATATGTAATCTGTGCGGAGTACATCAGGGTTTATGTAAGCTGTGAGGAGTACATCAGGGTATATGTAATCTGTGCGGAGTACATCAGGGTATATGTAATCTGTGCGGAGTACATCAGGGTATATGTAAGCTGTGAGGAGTACATCAGGGTATACGTAATCTGTGAGGAGTACATCAGGGTATATGTAATATGTGAGGATGTAATCTGTGAGGAGTACATCAGTGTATATGTAATATGTGAGGAGTACATCAGGGTAAATGTAATCTGTGAGGAGTACATCAGGGTATATGTAATATATGAGGAGTACATCAGGGTATACGTAATCTGTGAGGAGTACATCAGGGTATATGTAATATGTGAGGAGTACATCAGGGTATATGTAATCTGTGAGGAGTATATCAGGATATATGTAATCTGAGGAGTACATCAGGGTATATGTAAACTGGGCGGAGTACATCAGGGTATATGTAATCTGTGAGGAGTACATCAGGGTATATGTAATATGTGAGGAGTACATCAGGGTATATGTAATATGTGAGGAGTACATCAGGATATATGTAATCTGTGAGGAATACATCAGGGTATTTGTAAGATGTGAGGAGTACATCAGGGTATATGTAATCTGTGCGGAGTACATCAGGGTATATGTAAGGAGTACATCAGGGTATATGTAAACTGCGGAGTACATCAGGGTATATGTAATCTGTGAGGAGTACATCAGGGTATATGTAAGCTGTGCGGAGTACATCAGGGTATATGTAAGCTGTGAGGAGTACATCAGGGTATATGTAATCTGCGGAGTACATCAGGGTATATGTAAGCTGTGAGGAGTACATCAGGGTATATGTAATATGTGAGGAGTACATCAGGGTATATGTAATCTGTGCGGAGTACATCAGGGTATATGTAATATGTGAGGAGTACATCAGGGTATATGTAATATGTGAGGAGTACATCAGGGTATATGTAATCTGTGAGGAGTACATCAGGATATATGTAATATGTGAGGAGTACATCAGGGTATATGTAATATGTGAGGAGTACATCAGGGTATATGTAATCTGTGAGGAGTACATCAGGGTATATGTAATCTGTGAGGAGTACATCAGGGTATATGTAATCTGTGAGGAGTACATCAGGGTATATGTAATCTGTGAGGAGTACATCAGGGTATTTGTAATCTGTGAGGAGTACATCAGGGTATATGTAATCTGTGAGGAGTACATCAGGGTATATGTAATCTGTGAGGAGTACATCAGGGTATATGTAAACTGTGAGGAGTACATCAGGGTATATGTAAAATGTGAGGAGTACATCAGGGTATATGTAATCTGTGAGGAGTACATCAGGGTATATGTAATCTGTGAGGAGTACATCAGGGTATATGTAATCTGTGAGGAGTACATCAGGGTATATGTAAACTGTGAGGAGTACATCAGGGTATATGTAAGATGTGAGGAGTACATCAGGGTATATGTAATCTGTGAGGTGTACATCAGTGTATATGTAATATGTGAGGAGTACATCAGGGTAAATGTAATCTGTGAGGAGTACATCAGGGTATATGTAATATATGAGGAGTACATCAGGGTATACGTAATCTGTGAGGAGTACATCAGGGTATACGTAAGATGTGAGGAGTACATCAGGGTATATGTAATATGTGAGGAGTACATCAGGGTATACGTAAGATGTGAGGAGTACATCAGGGTATATGTGAGCTGGGCGGAGTACATAAGGGTATATGTAAACTGGGCGGAGTACATTAGGATATATCTAATCTGTGAGGAGTACATCAGGGTATATGTAATCTGTGAGGAGTACATCAGGGTATATGTAATCTGTGAGGAGTACATCAGGGTATATGTAATATGTGAGGAGTACATCAGGGTATATGTAATCTGTGAGGAGTATATCAGGATATATGTAATCTGAGGAGTACATCAGGGTATATGTAATATGTGAGGAGTACATCAGGGTATACGTAAGATGTGATGAGTACATCAGGGTATATTTGAGCTGGGCGGAGTACATCAGGGTATATGTAAACTGGGCGGAGTACATCAGGGTATATGTAATCTGTGAGGAGTACATCATGGTATATGTAATATGTGAGGAGTACATCAGGGTATATGTAATATGTGAGGAGTACATCAGGATATATGTAATCTGTGAGGAATACATCAGGGTATTTGTAAGATGTGAGGAGTACATCAGGGTATATGTAATCTGTGCGGAGTACATCAGGGTATATGTAAGGAGTACATCAGGGTATATGTAAACTGCGGAGTACATCAGGGTATATGTAATCTGTGAGGAGTACATCAGGGTATATGTAATCTGTGCGGAGTACATCAGGGTATATGTAAGCTGTGAGGAGTACATCAGGGTATATGTAATCTGTGCGGAGTACATCAGGGTATATGTAATCTGTGCGGAGTACATCAGGGTATATGTAAGCTGTGAGGAGTACATCAGGGTATATGTAATATGTGAGGAGTACATCAGGGTATATGTAATCTGTGCGGAGTACATCAGGGTATATGTAATATGTGAGGAGTACATCAGGGTATATGTAATATGTGAGGAGTACATCAGGGTATATGTAATCTGTGAGGAGTACATCAGGATATATGTAATATGTGAGGAGTACATCAGGGTATATGTAATATGTGAGGAGTACATCAGGGTATATGTAATCTGTGAGGAGTACATCAGGGTATATGTAATCTGTGAGGAGTACATCAGGGTATATGTAATCTGTGAGGAGTACATCAGGGTATATGTAATATGTGAGGAGTACATCAGGGTAAATGTAATCTGTGAGGAGTACATCAGGGTATATGTAATATGTGAGGAGTACATCAGGGTATACGTAATCTGTGAGGAGTACATCAGGGTATACGTAAGATGTGAGGAGTACATCAGGGTATACGTAAGATGTGAGGAGTACATCAGGGTATATGTGAGCTGGGCGGAGTACATCAGGGTATATGTAAACTGGGCGGAGTACATTAGGGTATATCTAATCTGTGAGGAGTACATCAGGGTATATGTAATCTGTGAGGAGTACATCAGGGTATATGTAATCTGTGAGGAGTACATCAGGGTATATGTAATATGTGAGGAGTACATCAGGGTATATGTAATCTGTGAGGAGTATATCAGGATATATGTAATCTGAGGAGTACATCAGGGTATATGTAATATGTGAGGAGTACATCAGGGTATATGTAATATGTGAGGAGTACATCAGGGTATACGTAAGATGTGAGGAGTACATCAGGGTGTATTTGAGCTGGGCGGAGTACATCAGGGTATATGTAAACTGGGCAGAGTACATCAGGGTATATGTAATCTGTGAGGAGTACATCAGGGTATATGTAATATGTGAGGAGTACATCAGGGTATATGTAATATGTGAGGAGTACATCAGGATATATGTAATCTGTGAGGAATACATCAGGGTATTTGTAAGATGTGAGGAGTACATCAGGGTAAATGTAATCTGTGAGGAGTACATCAGGGTATATGTAATATATGAGGAGTACATCAGGGTATACGTAATCTGTGAGGAGTACATCAGGGTATATGTAATATGTGAGGATGTAATCTGTGAGGAGTACATCAGTGTATATGTAATATGTGAGGAGTACATCAGGGTAAATGTAATCTGTGAGGAGTACATCAGGGTATATGTAATATATGAGGAGTACATCAGGGTATACGTAATCTGTGAGGAGTACATCAGGGTATATGTAATATGTGAGGAGTACATCAGGGTATATGTAATCTGTGAGGAGTATATCAGGATATATGTAATCTGAGGAGTACATCAGGGTATATGTAAACTGGGCGGAGTACATCAGGGTATATGTAATCTGTGAGGAGTACATCAGGGTATATGTAATATGTGAGGAGTACATCAGGGTATATGTAATATGTGAGGAGTACATCAGGATATATGTAATCTGTGAGGAATACATCAGGGTATTTGTAAGATGTGAGGAGTACATCAGGGTATATGTAATCTGTGCGGAGTACATCAGGGTATATGTAAGGAGTACATCAGGGTATATGTAAACTGCGGAGTACATCAGGGTATATGTAATCTGTGAGGAGTACATCAGGGTATATGTAAGCTGTGCGGAGTACATCAGGGTATATGTAAGCTGTGAGGAGTACATCAGGGTATATGTAATCTGTGCGGAGTACATCAGGGTATATGTAATCTGCGGAGTACATCAGGGTATATGTAAGCTTTGAGGAGTACATCAGGGTATATGTAATATGTGAGGAGTACATCAGGGTATATGTAATCTGTGGCGGAGTACATCAGGGTATATGTAATATGTGAGGAGTACATCAGGGTATATGTAATATGTGAGGAGTACATCAGGGTATATGTAATCTGTGAGGAGTACATCAGGATATATGTAATATGTGAGGAGTACATCAGGGTATATGTAATATGTGAGGAGTACATCAGGGTATATGTAATCTGTGAGGAGTACATCAGGGTATATGTAATCTGTGAGGAGTACATCAGGGTATATGTAATCTGTGAGGAGTACATCAGGGTATATGTAATCTGTGAGGAGTACATCAGGGTATATGTAATCTGTGAGGAGTACATCAGGGTATATGTAATCTGTGAGGAGTACATCAGGGTATATGTAATCTGTGAGGAGTACATCAGGGTATATGTAAACTGTGAGGAGTACATCAGGGTATATGTAAAATGTGAGGAGTACATCAGGGTATATGTAATCTGTGAGGAGTACATCAGGGTATATGTAATATGTGAGGAGTACATCAGGGTATATGTAATCTGTGAGGAGTACATCAGGGTATATGTAAACTGTGAGGAGTACATCAGGGTATATGTAAGATGTGAGGAGTACATCAGGGTATATGTAATCTGTGAGGTGTACATCAGTGTATATGTAATATGTGAGGAGTACATCAGGGTAAATGTAATCTGTGAGGAGTACATCAGGGTATATGTAATATATGAGGAGTACATCAGGGTATACGTAATCTGTGAGGAGTACATCAGGGTATACGTAAGATGTGAGGAGTACATCAGGGTATATGTAATATGTGAGGAGTACATCAGGGTATACGTAAGATGTGAGGAGTACATCAGGGTATATGTGAGCTGGGCGGAGTACATAAGGGTATATGTAAACTGGGCGGAGTACATTAGGGTATATCTAATCTGTGAGGAGTACATCAGGGTATATGTAATCTGTGAGGAGTACATCAGGGTATATGTAATCTGTGAGGAGTACATCAGGGTATATGTAATATGTGAGGAGTACATCAGGGTATATGTAATCTGTGAGGAGTATATCAGGATATATGTAATCTGAGGAGTACATCAGGGTATATGTAATATGTGAGGAGTACATCAGGGTATACGTAAGATGTGAGGAGTACATCAGGGTATATTTGAGCTGGGCGGAGTACATCAGGGTATATGTAAACTGGGCGGAGTACATCAGGGTATATGTAATCTGTGAGGAGTACATCATGGTATATGTAATATGTGAGGAGTACATCAGGGTATATGTAATATGTGAGGAGTACATCAGGATATATGTAATCTGTGAGGAATACATCAGGGTATTTGCAAGATGTGAGGAGTACATCAGGGTATATGTAATCTGTGCGGAGTACATCAGGGTATATGTAAGGAGTACATCAGGGTATATGTAAACTGCGGAGTACATCAGGGTATATGTAATCTGTGAGGAGTACATCAGGGTATATGTAATCTGTGCGGAGTACATCAGGGTATATGTAAGCTGTGAGGAGTACATCAGGGTATATGTAATCTGTGCGGAGTACATCAGGGTATATGTAATCTGTGCGGAGTACATCAGGGTATATGTAAGCTGTGAGGAGTACATCAGGGGTATATGTAATATGTGAGGAGTACATCAGGGTATATGTAATCTGTGCGGAGTACATCAGGGTATATGTAATATGTGAGGAGTACATCAGGGTATATGTAATATGTGAGGAGTACATCAGGGTATATGTAATCTGTGAGGAGTACATCAGGATATATGTAATATGTGAGGAGTACATCAGGGTATATGTAATATGTGAGGAGTACATCAGGGTATATGTAATCTGTGAGGAGTACATCAGGGTATATGTAATCTGTGAGGAGTACATCAGGGTATATGTAATCTGTGAGGAGTACATCAGGGTATATGTAATCTGTGAGGAGTACATCAGGGTATATGTAAACTGTGAGGAGTACATCAGGGTATATGTAAGATGTGAGGAGTACATCAGGGTATATGTAATCTGTGAGGAGTACATCAGGGTATATGTAATATGTGTGGAGTACATCAGGGGTATATGTAATCTGTGAGGAGTACATCAGGGTATATGTAAACTGAGGAGTACATCAGGGTATATGTAAGATGTGAGGAGTACATCAGGGTATATGTAATCTGTGAGGTGTACATCAGTGTATATGTAATATGTGAGGGAGTACATCAGGGTAAATGTAATCTGTGAGGAGTACATCAGGGTATAGGTAATATGTGAGGAGTACATCAGGGTATACGTAATCTGTGAGGAGTACATCAGGGTATACGTAAGATGTGAGGAGTACATCAGGGTATACGTAATCTGTGAGGAGTACATCAGGGTATACGTAAGATGTGAGGAGTACATCAGGGTATATGTAATATGTGAGGAGTACATCAGGGTATACGTAAGATGTGAGGAGTACATCAGGGTATATGTGAGCTGGGCGGAGTACATCAGGGTATATGTAAACTGGGCGGAGTACATTAGGGTATATCTAATCTGTGAGGAGTACATCAGGGTATATGTAATCTGTGAGGAGTACATCAGGGTATATGTAATCTGTGAGGAGTACATCAGGGTATATGTAATATGTGAGGAGTACATCAGGGTATATGTAATCTGTGAGGAGTATATCAGGATATATGTAATCTGAGGAGTACATCAGGGTATATGTAATATGTGAGGAGTACATCAGGGTATATGTAATATGTGAGGAGTACATCAGGGTATACGTAAGATGTGAGGAGTACATCAGGGTGTATTTGAGCTGGGCGGAGTACATCAGGGTATATGTAAACTGGGCAGAGTACATCAGGGTATATGTAATCTGTGAGGAGTACATCAGGGTATATGTAATATGTGAGGAGTACATCAGGGTATATGTAATATGTGAGGAGTACATCAGGATATATGTAATCTGTGAGGAATACATCAGGGTATTTGTAAGATGTGAGGAGTACATCAGGGTATATGTAATCTGTGCGGAGTACATCAGGGTATATGTAAGGAGTACATCAGGGTATATGTAAACTGCGGAGTACATCAGGGTATATGTAATCTGTGAGGAGTACATCAGGGTATATGTAATCTGTGCGGAGTACATCAGGGTATATGTAAGCTGTGAGGAGTACATCAGGGTATATGTAATCTGTGCGGAGTACATCAGGGTATATGTAATCTGTGCGGAGTACATCAGGGTATATGTAATATGTGAGGAGTACATCAGGGTATATGTAATCTGTGCGGAGTACATCAGGGTATATGTAATATGTAAGGAGTGCATCAGGGTATATGTAATCTGTGAGGAGTACATCAGGGTATATGTAATCTGTGAGGAGTACATCAGGGTATATCTAATCTGTGAGGAGTACATCAGGGTATATGTAATCTGTGAGGAGTACATCAGGGTATATGTAATATGTGCGGCGTACATCAGGGTATATGTAATATGTGCGGAGTACATCAGGGTATATGTAATATGTGAGGAGTACATCAGGATATATGTAATCTGTGAGGAGTACATCAGGATATATGTAAACTGTGAGGAGTACATCAGGGTATATGTAAGCTGTGAGGAGTACATCAGGGTATATGTAATCTGTGAGGAGTACATCAGGGTATATGTAATCTGTGCGGAGTAAATCAGGGTATATGTAATCTGTGCGGAGTACATCAGGGTATATGTAATCTGGGCGGAGTACATCAGGGTATATGTAATCTGCGCGGAGTACATCAGGGTATATGTAATATGTGAGGAGCACATCAGGGTATATGTAATATGTGAGGAGTACATCGGTATATGTAATATGTGAGGAGTACATCAGGGTATATGTAATCTGTGAGGAGTACATCAGTGTATATATAATCTGTGATGAGTACATCAGGGTATATGTAATCTGTGAGGAGTACATCAGGGTATATGTAAACTGTGAGGAGTACATCAGGGTATATGTAAGATGTGAGGAGTACATCAGGGTATATGTAATCTGTGAGGTGTACATCAGTGTATATGTAATATGTGAGGAGTACATCAGGGTAAATGTAATCTGTGAGGAGTACATCAGGGTATATGTAATATATGAGGAGTACATCAGGGTATACGTAATCTGTGAGGAGTACATCAGGGTATATGTAATATGTGAGGAGTACATCAGGGTATATGTAATCTGTGAGGAGTATATCAGGATATATGTAATCTGAGGAGTACATCAGGGTATATGTAAACTGGGCGGAGTACATCAGGGTATATGTAATCTGTGAGGAGTACATCAGGGTATATGTAATATGTGAGGAGTACATCAGGGTATATGTAATATGTGAGGAGTACATCAGGATATATGTAATCTGTGAGGAATACATCAGGGTATTTGTAAGATGTGAGGAGTACATCAGGGTATATGTAATCTGTGCGGAGTACATCAGGGTATATGTAAGGAGTACATCAGGGTATATGTAAACTGCGGAGTACATCAGGGTATATGTAATCTATGAGGAGTACATCAGGGTATATGTAAGCTGTGCGGAGTACATCAGGGTATATGTAAGCTGTGAGGAGTACATCAGGGTATATGTAATCTGTGCGGAGTACATCAGGGTATATGTAATCTGCGGAGTACATCAGGGTATATGTAAGCTGTGAGGAGTACATCAGGGTATATGTAATATGTGAGGAGTACATCAGGGTATATGTAATCTGTGCGGAGTACATCAGGGTATATGTAATATGTGAGGAGTACATCAGGGTATATGTAATCTGTGAGGAGTACATCAGGATATATGTAATATGTGAGGAGTACATCAGGGTATATGTAATATGTGAGGAGTACATCAGGGTATATGTAATCTGTGAGGAGTACATCAGGGTATATGTAATCTGTGAGGAGTACATCAGGGTATATGTAATCTGTGAGGAGTACATCAGGGTATATGTAATCTGTGAGGAGTACATCAGGGTATTTGTAATCTGTGAGGAGTACATCAGGGTATATGTAATCTGTGAGGAGTACATCAGGGTATATGTAATCTGTGAGGAGTACATCAGGGTATATGTAAACTGTGAGAGGAGTACATCAGGGTATATGTAAAATGTGAGGAGTACATCAGGGTATATGTAATCTGTGAGGAGTACATCAGGGTATATGTAATCTGTGAGGAGTACATCAGGGTATATGTAATCTGTGAGGAGTACATCAGGGTATATGTAAACTGTGAGGAGTACATCAGGGTATATGTAAGATGTGAGGAGTACATCAGGGTATATGTAATCTGTGAGGTGTACATCAGTGTATATGTAATATGTGAGGAGTACATCAGGGTAAATGTAATCTGTGAGGAGTACATCAGGGTATATGTAATATATGAGGAGTACATCAGGGTATACGTAATCTGTGAGGAGTACATCAGGGTATACGTAAGATGTGAAGAGTACATCAGGGTATATGTAATATGTGAGGAGTACATCAGGGTATACGTAAGATGTGAGGAGTACATCAGGGTATATGTGAGCTGGGGCGGAGTACATAAGGGTATATGTAAACTGGGCGGAGTACATTAGGATATATCTAATCTGTGAGGAGTACATCAGGGTATATGTAATCTGTGAGGAGTACATCAGGGTATATGTAATCTGTGAGGAGTACATCAGGGTATATGTAATATGTGAGGAGTACATCAGGGTATATGTAATCTGTGAGGAGTATATCAGGATATATGTAATCTGAGGAGTACATCAGGGTATATGTAATATGTGAGGAGTACATCAGGGTATACGTAAGATGTGAGGAGTACATCAGGGTATATTTGAGCTGGGCGGAGTACATCAGGGTATATGTAAACTGGGCGGAGTACATCAGGGTATATGTAATCTGTGAGGAGTACATCATGGTATATGTAATATGTGAGGAGTACATCAGGGTATATGTAATATGTGAGGAGTACATCAGGATATATGTAATCTGTGAGGAATACATCAGGGTATTTGTAAGATGTGAGGAGTACATCAGGGTATATGTAATCTGTGCGGAGTACATCAGGGTATATGTAAGGAGTACATCAGGGTATATGTAAACTGCGGAGTACATCAGGGTATATGTAATCTGTGAGGAGTACATCAGGGTATATGTAATCTGTGCGGGAGTACATCAGGGTATATGTAAGCTGTGAGGAGTACATCAGGGTATATGTAATCTGTGCGGAGTACATCAGGGTATATGTAATCTGTGCGGAGTACATCAGGGTATATGTAAGCTGTGAGGAGTACATCGGGTATATGTAATATGTGAGGAGTACATCAGGGTATATGTAATCTGTGCGGAGTACATCAGGGTATATGTAATATGTGAGGAGTACATCAGGGTATATGTAATATGTGAGGAGTACATCAGGGTATATGTAATCTGTGAGGAGTACATCAGGATATATGTAATATGTGAGGAGTACATCAGGGTATATGTAATATGTGAGGAGTACATCAGGGTATATGTAATCTGTGAGGAGTACATCAGGGTATATGTAATCTGTGAGGAGTACATCAGGGTATATGTAATCTGTGAGGAGTACATCAGGGTATATGTAATCTGTGAGGAGTACATCAGGGTATATGTAAACTGTGAGGAGTACATCAGGGTATATGTAAGATGTGAGGAGTACATCAGGGTATATGTAATCTGTGAGGAGTACATCAGGGTATATGTAATATGTGTGGAGTACATCAGGGTATATGTAAACTGTGAGGAGTACATCAGGGTATATGTAAACTGTGAGGAGTACATCAGGGTATATGTAAGATGTGAGGAGTACATCAGGGTATATGTAATCTGTGAGGTGTACATCAGTGTATATGTAATATGTGAGGAGTACATCAGGGTAAATGTAATCTGTGAGGAGTACATCAGGGTATATGTAATATGTGAGGGGTACATCAGGGTATACGTAATCTGTGAGGAGTACATCAGGGTATACGTAAGATGTGAGGAGTACATCAGGGTATACGTAAGATGTGAGGAGTACATCAGGGTATATGTGAGCTGGGCGGAGTACATCAGGGTATATGTAAACTGGGCGGAGTACATTAGGGTATATCTAATCTGTGAGGAGTACATCAGGGTATATGTAATCTGTGAGGAGTACATCAGGGTATATGTAATCTGTGAGGAGTACATCAGGGTATATGTAATATGTGAGGAGTACATCAGGGTATATGTAATCTGTGAGGAGTATATCAGGATATATGTAATCTGAGGAGTACATCAGGGTATATGTAATATGTGAGGAGTACATCAGGGTATATGTAATATGTGAGGAGTACATCAGGGTATACGTAAGATGTGAGGAGTACATCAGGGTGTATTTGAGCTGGGCGGAGTACATCAGGGTATATGTAAACTGGGCAGAGTACATCAGGGTATATGTAATCTGTGAGGAGTACATCAGGGTATATGTAATATGTGAGGAGTACATCAGGGTATATGTAATATGTGAGGAGTACATCAGGATATATGTAATCTGTGAGGAATACATCAGGGTATTTGTAAGATGTGAGGAGTACATCAGGGTAAATGTAATCTGTGAGGAGTACATCAGGGTATATGTAATATATGAGGAGTACATCAGGGTATACGTAATCTGTGAGGAGTACATCAGGGTATATGTAATATGTGAGGATGTAATCTGTGAGGAGTACATCAGTGTATATGTAATATGTGAGGAGTACATCAGGGTAAATGTAATCTGTGAGGAGTACATCAGGGTATATGTAATATATGAGGAGTACATCAGGGTATACGTAATCTGTGAGGAGTACATCAGGGTATATGTAATATGTGAGGAGTACATCAGGGTATATGTAATCTGTGAGGAGTATATCAGGATATATGTAATCTGAGGAGTACATCAGGGTATATGTAAACTGGGCGGAGTACATCAGGGTATATGTAATCTGTGAGGAGTACATCAGGGTATATGTAATATGTGAGGAGTACATCAGGGTATATGTAATATGTGAGGAGTACATCAGGATATATGTAATCTGTGAGGAATACATCAGGGTATTTGTAAGATGTGAGGAGTACATCAGGGTATATGTAATCTGTGCGGAGTACATCAGGGTATATGTAAGGAGTACATCAGGGTATATGTAAACTGCGGAGTACATCAGGGTATATGTAATCTGTGAGGAGTACATCAGGGTATATGTAAGCTGTGCGGAGTACATCAGGGTATATGTAAGCTGTGAGGAGTACATCAGGGTATATGTAATCTGTGCGGAGTACATCAGGGTATATGTAATCTGCGGAGTACATCAGGGTATATGTAAGCTGTGAGGAGTACATCAGGGTATATGTAATATGTGAGGAGTACATCAGGGTATATGTAATCTGTGCGGAGTACATCAGGGTATATGTAATATGTGAGGAGTACATCAGGGTATATGTAATATGTGAGGAGTACATCAGGGTATATGTAATCTGTGAGGAGTACATCAGGATATATGTAATATGTGAGGAGTACATCAGGGTATATGTAATATGTGAGGAGTACATCAGGGTATATGTAATCTGTGAGGAGTACATCAGGGTATATGTAATCTGTGAGGAGTACATCAGGGTATATGTAATCTGTGAGGAGTACATCAGGGTATATGTAATCTGTGAGGAGTACATCAGGGTATATGTAATCTGTGAGGAGTACATCAGGGTATATGTAATCTGTGAGGAGTACATCAGGGTATATGTAATCTGTGAGGAGTACATCAGGGTATATGTAAACTGTGAGGAGTACATCAGGGTATATGTAAAATGTGAGGAGTACATCAGGGTATATGTAATCTGTGAGGAGTACATCAGGGTATATGTAATATGTGAGGAGTACATCAGGGTATATGTAATCTGTGAGGAGTACATCAGGGTATATGTAAACTGTGAGGAGTACATCAGGGTATATGTAAGATGTGAGGAGTACATCAGGGTATATGTAATCTGTGAGGTGTACATCAGTGTATATGTAATATGTGAGGAGTACATCAGGGTAAATGTAATCTGTGAGGAGTACATCAGGGTATATGTAATATATGAGGAGTACATCAGGGTATACGTAATCTGTGAGGAGTACATCAGGGTATACGTAAGATGTGAGGAGTACATCAGGGTATATGTAATATGTGAGGAGTACATCAGGGTATACGTAAGATGTGAGGAGTACATCAGGGTATATGTGAGCTGGGCGGAGTACATAAGGGTATATGTAAACTGGGCGGAGTACATTAGGGTATATCTAATCTGTGAGGAGTACATCAGGGTATATGTAATCTGTGAGGAGTACATCAGGGTATATGTAATCTGTGAGGAGTACATCAGGGTATATGTAATATGTGAGGAGTACATCAGGGTATATGTAATCTGTGAGGAGTATATCAGGATATATGTAATCTGAGGAGTACATCAGGGTATATGTAATATGTGAGGAGTACATCAGGGTATACGTAAGATGTGAGGAGTACATCAGGGTATATTTGAGCTGGGCGGAGTACATCAGGGTATATGTAAACTGGGCGGAGTACATCAGGGTATATGTAATCTGTGAGGAGTACATCATGGTATATGTAATATGTGAGGAGTACATCAGGGTATATGTAATATGTGAGGAGTACATCAGGATATATGTAATCTGTGAGGAATACATCAGGGTATTTGTAAGATGTGAGGAGTACATCAGGGTATATGTAATCTGTGCGGAGTACATCAGGGTATATGTAAGGAGTACATCAGGGTATATGTAAACTGCGGAGTACATCAGGGTATATGTAATCTGTGAGGAGTACATCAGGGTATATGTAATCTGTGCGGAGTACATCAGGGTATATGTAATCTGTGCGGAGTACATCAGGGTATATGTAAGCTGTGAGGAGTACATCAGGGTATATGTAATATGTGAGGAGTACATCAGGGTATATGTAATCTGTGCGGAGTACATCAGGGTATATGTAATATGTGAGGAGTACATCAGGGTATATGTAATATGTGAGGAGTACATCAGGGTATATGTAATCTGTGAGGAGTACATCAGGGTATATGTAATATGTGAGGAGTACATCAGGGTATATGTAATCTGTGAGGAGTACATCAGGGTATATGTAATCTGTGAGGAGTACATCAGGGTATATGTAATCTGTGAGGAGTACATCAGGGTATATGTAATCTGTGAGGAGTACATCAGGGTATATGTAAACTGTGAGGAGTACATCAGGGTATATGTAAGATGTGAGGAGTACATCAGGGTATATGTAATCTGTGAGGAGTACATCAGGGTATATGTAATATGTGTGGAGTACATCAGGGTATATGTAATCTGTGAGGAGTACATCAGGGTATATGTAAACTGAGGAGTACATCAGGGTATATGTAAGATGTGAGGAGTACATCAGGGTATATGTAATCTGTGAGGTGTACATCAGTGTATATGTAATATGTGAGGAGTACATCAGGGTAAATGTAATCTGTGAGGAGTACATCAGGGTATAGGTAATATGTGAGGAGTACATCAGGGTATATGTAATCTGTGAGGAGTACATCAGGGTATACGTAAGATGTGAGGAGTACATCAGGGTATATGTAATATGTGAGGAGTACATCAGGGTATACGTAAGATGTGAGGAGTACATCAGGGTATATGTGAGGAGTACATCAGGGTATATGTAAACTGCGGAGTACATCAGGGTATATGTAATCTGTGAGGAGTACATCAGGGTATATGTAAGCTGTGCGGAGTACATCAGGGTATATGTAAGCTGTGAGGAGTACATCAGGGTATATGTAATCTGTGCGGAGTACATCAGGGTATATGTAATCTGCGGAGTACATCAGGGTATATGTAAGCTGTGAGGAGTACATCAGGGTATATGTAATATGTGAGGAGTACATCAGGGTATATGTAATCTGTGCGGAGTACATCAGGGTATATGTAATATGTGAGGAGTACATCAGGGTATATGTAATATGTGAGGAGTACATCAGGGTATATGTAATCTGTGAGGAGTACATCAGGATATATGTAATATGTGAGGAGTACATCAGGGTATATGTAATATGTGAGGAGTACATCAGGGTATATGTAATCTGTGAGGAGTACATCAGGGTATATGTAATCTGTGAGGAGTACATCAGGGTATATGTAATCTGTGAGGAGTACATCAGGGTATATGTAATCTGTGAGGAGTACATCAGGGTATATGTAATCTGTGAGGAGTACATCAGGGTATATGTAATCTGTGAGGAGTACATCAGGGTATATGTAATCTGTGAGGAGTACATCAGGGTATATGTAAACTGTGAGGAGTACATCAGGGTATATGTAAAATGTGAGGAGTACATCAGGGTATATGTAATCTGTGAGGAGTACATCAGGGTATATGTAATATGTGAGGAGTACATCAGGGTATATGTAATCTGTGAGGAGTACATCAGGGTATATGTAAACTGTGAGGAGTACATCAGGGTATATGTAAGATGTGAGGAGTACATCAGGGTATATGTAATCTGTGAGGTGTACATCAGTGTATATGTAATATGTGAGGAGTACATCAGGGTAAATGTAATCTGTGAGGAGTACATCAGGGTATATGTAATATATGAGGAGTACATCAGGGTATACGTAATCTGTGAGGAGTACATCAGGGTATACGTAAGATGTGAGGAGTACATCAGGGTATATGTAATATGTGAGGAGTACATCAGGGTATACGTAAGATGTGAGGAGTACATCAGGGTATATGTGAGCTGGGCGGAGTACATAAGGGTATATGTAAACTGGGCGGAGTACATTAGGGTATATCTAATCTGTGAGGAGTACATCAGGGTATATGTAATCTGTGAGGAGTACATCAGGGTATATGTAATCTGTGAGGAGTACATCAGGGTATATGTAATATGTGAGGAGTACATCAGGGTATATGTAATCTGTGAGGAGTATATCAGGATATATGTAATCTGAGGAGTACATCAGGGTATATGTAATATGTGAGGAGTACATCAGGGTATACGTAAGATGTGAGGAGTACATCAGGGTATATTTGAGCTGGGCGGAGTACATCAGGGTATATGTAAACTGGGCGGAGTACATCAGGGTATATGTAATCTGTGAGGAGTACATCATGGTATATGTAATATGTGAGGAGTACATCAGGGTATATGTAATATGTGAGGAGTACATCAGGATATATGTAATCTGTGAGGAATACATCAGGGTATTTGTAAGATGTGAGGAGTACATCAGGGTATATGTAATCTGTGCGGAGTACATCAGGGTATATGTAAGGAGTACATCAGGGTATATGTAAACTGCGGAGTACATCAGGGTATATGTAATCTGTGAGGAGTACATCAGGGTATATGTAATCTGTGCGGAGTACATCAGGGTATATGTAATCTGTGCGGAGTACATCAGGGTATATGTAAGCTGTGAGGAGTACATCAGGGTATATGTAATATGTGAGGAGTACATCAGGGTATATGTAATCTGTGCGGAGTACATCAGGGTATATGTAATATGTGAGGAGTACATCAGGGTATATGTAATATGTGAGGAGTACATCAGGGTATATGTAATCTGTGAGGAGTACATCAGGATATATGTAATATGTGAGGAGTACATCAGGGTATATGTAATATGTGAGGAGTACATCAGGGTATATGTAATCTGTGAGGAGTACATCAGGGTATATGTAATCTGTGAGGAGTACATCAGGGTATATGTAATCTGTGAGGAGTACATCAGGGTATATGTAATCTGTGAGGAGTACATCAGGGTATATGTAAACTGTGAGGAGTACATCAGGGTATATGTAAGATGTGAGGAGTACATCAGGGTATATGTAATCTGTGAGGAGTACATCAGGGTATATGTAATATGTGTGGAGTACATCAGGGTATATGTAATCTGTGAGGAGTACATCAGGGTATATGTAAACTGAGGAGTACATCAGGGTATATGTAAGATGTGAGGAGTACATCAGGGTATATGTAATCTGTGAGGTGTACATCAGTGTATATGTAATATGTGAGGAGTACATCAGGGTAAATGTAATCTGTGAGGAGTACATCAGGGTATAGGTAATATGTGAGGAGTACATCAGGGTATATGTAATCTGTGAGGAGTACATCAGGGTATACGTAAGATGTGAGGAGTACATCAGGGTATATGTAATATGTGAGGAGTACATCAGGGTATACGTAAGATGTGAGGAGTACATCAGGGTATATGTGAGCTGGGCGGAGTACATCAGGGTATATGTAAACTGGGCGGAGTACATTAGGGTATATCTAATCTGTGAGGAGTACATCAGGGTATATGTAATCTGTGAGGAGTACATCAGGGTATATGTAATCTGTGAGGAGTACATCAGGGTATATGTAATATGTGAGGAGTACATCAGGGTATATGTAATCTGTGAGGAGTATATCAGGATATATGTAATCTGAGGAGTACATCAGGGTATATGTAATATGTGAGGAGTACATCAGGGTATATGTAATATGTGAGGAGTACATCAGGGTATACGTAAGATGTGAGGAAAATCCAAGAAAATATGATCGACTCAAGCACATGAAATTTATGAAAAAAATACAAAATTTTATTGACATAAAAACATAACAAGATAAAATTGGAACAGGGAATGAGTCACTCAATAAAAAGACATCAAATCGATCACGCACCGGATGTAAATATCAAGTGATTATGTGAGCACTAAACATGTAGTAAAACAGCAAGGATGATGTAAGTATACATGCAGATCTACGTCTAATGGAGCCGAGGTAAGTAATGACAAGAGGAAACAGTTCAAGAAGATCCAACAAAAATGTATGTATGTACTGGCCCGCCTATGTAAGGGCATAAGATGTGAGGAGTACATCAGGGTGTATTTGAGCTGGGCGGAGTACATCAGGGTATATGTAAACTGGGCAGAGTACATCAGGGTATATGTAATCTGTGAGGAGTACATCAGGGTATATGTAATATGTGAGGAGTACATCAGGGTATATGTAATATGTGAGGAGTACATCAGGATATATGTAATCTGTGAGGAATACATCAGGGTATTTGTAAGATGTGAGGAGTACATCAGGGTATATGTAATCTGTGCGGAGTACATCAGGGTATATGTAAGGAGTACATCAGGGTATATGTAAACTGCGGAGTACATCAGGGTATATGTAATCTGTGAGGAGTACATCAGGGTATATCTAATCTGTGAGGAGTACATCAGGGTATATGTAATCTGTGAGGAGTACATCAGGGTATATGTAATATGTGCGGAGTACATCAGGGTATATGTAATATGTGCGGAGTACATCAGGGTATATGTAATATGTGAGGAGTACATCAGGATATATGTAATCTGTGAGGAGTACATCAGGATATATGTAAACTGTGAGGAGTACATCAGGGTATATGTAAGCTGTGAGGAGTACATCAGGGTATATGTAATCTGTGAGGAGTACATCAGGGTATATGTAATCTGTGCGGAGTAAATCAGGGTATATGTAATCTGTGCGGAGTACATCAGGGTATATGTAATCTGGGCGGAGTACATCAGGGTATATGTAATCTGCGCGGAGTACATCAGGGTATATGTAATATGTGAGGAGCACATCAGGGTATATGTAATATGTGAGGAGTACGAGGAGTACATCAGGGTATATGTAATCTGTGAGGAGTACATCAGTGTATATATAATCTGTGATGAGTACATCAGGGTATATGTAATCTGTGAGGAGTACATCAGGGTATATGTAAACTGTGAGGAGTACATCAGGGTATATGTAAGATGTGAGGAGTACATCAGGGTATATGTAATCTGTGAGGTGTACATCAGTGTATATGTAATATGTGAGGAGTACATCAGGGTAAATGTAATCTGTGAGGAGTACATCAGGGTATATGTAATATGTGAGGAGTACATCAGGGTATACGTAATCTGTGAGGAGTACATCAGGGTAAATGTAATCTGTGAGGAGTACATCAGGGTATATGTAATATGTGAGGAGTACATCAGGGTAAATGTAATCTGTGAGGAGTACATCAGGGTATATGTAATATGTGAGGAGTACATCAGTGTATACGTAAGATGTGAGGAGTACATCAGGGTATATGTGAGCTGGGCGGAGTACATCAGGGTATATGTAAACTGGGCGGAGTACATTAGGGTATATCTAATCTGTGAGGAGTACATCAGGGTATATGTAATCTATGAGGAGTACATCAGGGGTATATGTAATCTGTGAGGAGTACATCAGGGTATATGTAATATGTGAGGAGTACGTCAGGGTATATGTAATCTGTGAGGAGTATATCAGGATATATGTAATCTGAGGAGTACATCAGGGTATATGTAATATGTGAGGAGTACATCAAGGTATATGTAATATGTGAGGAGTACATCAGGGTATACGTAAGATGTGAGGAGTACATCAGGGTATATTTGAGCTGGGCGGAGTACATCAGGGTATATGTAAACTGGGCGGAGTACATCAGGGTATATGTAATCTGTGAGGAGTACATCAGGGTATATGTAATATGTGAGGAGTACATCAGGGTATATGTAATCTGTGAGGAGTACATCAGGGTATATGTAATATGTGAGGAGTACATCAGGGTATATGTAATCTGTGAGGAGTACATCAGGGTATATGTAATCTGTGAGGAGTACATCAGGGTATATCTAATCTGTGAGGAGTACATCAGGGTATATGTAATCTGTGAGGAGTACATCAGGGTATATGTAATCTGCGCGGAGTACATCAGGGTATATGTAATCTGTGAGGAATACATCAGGGTATATGTAATATGTGAGGAGTACATCAGGGTATATGTAATATGTGAGGAGTACATCAGGGTATATGTAATCTGCGCGGAGTACATCAGGGTATATGTAATATGTGAGGAGCACATCAGGGTATATGTAATATGTGAGGAGTACATCGGTATATGTAATATGTGAGGAGTACATCAGGGTATATGTAATCTGTGAGGAGTACATCAGTGTATATGTAATCTGTGATGAGTACATCAGGGTATATGTAATCTGTGAGGAGTACATCAGGGTATATGTAATATGTGAGGAGTACATCAGGGTATATGTAATCTGTGAGGAGTACATCAGGGTATATGTAAACTGTGAGGAGTACATCAGGGTATATGTAAGATGTGAGGAGTACATCAGGGTATATGTAATCTGTGAGGTGTACATCAGTGTATATGTAATATGTGAGGAGTACATCAGGGTAAATGTAATCTGTGAGGAGTACATCAGGGTATATGTAATATGTGAGGAGTACATCAGGGTATACGTAATCTGTGAGGAGTACATCAGGGTATACGTAAGATGTGAGGAGTACATCAGGGTATATGTAATATGTGAGGAGTACATCAGTGTATACGTAAGATGTGAGGAGTACATCAGGGTATGTGTGAGCTGGGCGGAGTACATCAGGGTATATGTAAACTGGGCGGAGTACATTAGGGTATATCTAATCTGTGAGGAGTACATCAGGGTATATGTAATCTATGAGGAGTACATCAGGGTATATGTAATCTGTGAGGAGTACATCAGGGTATATGTAATATGTGCGGAGTACATCAGGGTATATGTAATATGTGCGGAGTACATCAGGGTATATGTAATATGTGAGAAGTACATCAGGATATATGTAATCTGTGAGGAGTACATCAGGATATATGTAAACTGTGAGGAGTACATCAGGGTATATGTAAACTGTGAGGAGTACATCAGGGTATATGTAATCTGTGAGGAGTACATCAGGGTATATGTAATCTGTGCGGAGTAAATCAGGGTATATGTAATCTGTGCGGAGTACATCAGGGTATATGTAATCTGGGCGGAGTACATCAGGGTATATGTAATCTGCGCGGAGTACATCAGGGTATATGTAATATGTGAGGAGCACATCAGGGTATATGTAATATGTGAGGAGTACATCGGTATATGTAATATGTGAGGAGTACATCAGGGTATATGTAATCTGTGAGGAGTACATCAGTGTATATGTAATCTGTGATGAGTACATCAGGGTATATGTAATCTGTGAGGAGTACATCAGGGTATATGTAATATGTGAGGAGTACATCAGGGTATATGTAATCTGTGAGGAGTACATCAGGGTATATGTAAACTGTGAGGAGTACATCAGGGTATATGTAAGATGTGAGGAGTACATCAGGGTATATGTAATCTGTGAGGTGTACATCAGTGTATATGTAATATGTGAGGAGTACATCAGGGTAAATGTAATCTGTGAGGAGTACATCAGGGTATATGTAATATGTGAGGAGTACATCAGGGTATACGTAATCTGTGAGGAGTACATCAGGGTATACGTAAGATGTGAGGAGTACATCAGGGTATATGTAATATGTGAGGAGTACATCAGTGTATACGTAAGATGTGAGGAGTACATCAGGGTATGTGTGAGCTGGGCGGAGTACATCAGGGTATATGTAAACTGGGCGGAGTACATTAGGGTATATCTAATCTGTGAGGAGTACATCAGGGTATATGTAATCTATGAGGAGTACATCAGGGTATATGTAATCTGTGAGGAGTACATCAGGGTATATGTAATATGTGAGGAGTACATCAGGGTATATGTAATCTGTGAGGAGTATATCAGGATATATGTAATCTGAGGAGTACATCAGGGTATATGTAATATGTGAGGAGTACATCAGGGTATATGTAATATGTGAGGAGTACATCAGGTTATACGTAAGATGTGAGGAGTACATCAGGGTATATTTGAGCTGGGCGGAGTACATCAGGGTATATGTAAACTGGGCGGAGTACATCAGGGTATATGTAATCTGTGAGGAGTACATCAGGGTATATGTAATATGTGAGGAGTACATCAGGGTATATGTAATATGTGAGGAGTACATCAGGATATATGTAATCTGTGAGGAATACATCAGGGTATTTGTAAGATGTGAGGAGTACATCAGGGTATATGTAATCTGTGCGGAGTACATCAGGGTATATGTAAGGAGTACATCAGGGTATATGTAAACTGCGGAGTACATCAGGGTATATGTAATCTGTGAGGAGTACATCAGGGTATATGTAATCTGTGCGGAGTACATCAGTGTGTATGTAAGCTGTGAGGAGTACATCAGGGTATATGTAATCTGCGGAGTACATCAGGGTATATGTAATCTGTGCGGAGTACATCAGGGTATATGTAATCTGTGCGGAGTACATCAGGGTATATGTAATCTGTGCGGAGTACATCAGGGTATATGTAATCTGTGCGGAGTACATCAGGGTATATGTAATCTGCGCGGAGTACATCAGGGTATATGTAATATGTGAGGGGCACATCAGGGTATATGTAATATGTGAGGAGTACATCAGGGTATATGTAATATGTGAGGAGTACATCAGAGTATATTTAATCTGTGATGAGTACATCAGGGTATATGTAATCTGTGAGGAGTACATCAGGGTATATGTAATCTGTGAGGAGTACATCAGGGTATATCTAATCTGTGAGGAGTACATCAGGGTATATGTAATCTGTGAGGAGTACATCAGGGTATATGTAATATGTGCGGAGTACATCAGGGTATATGTAATATGTGCGGAGTACATCAGGGTATATGTAATATGTGAGGAGTACATCAGGATATATGTAATCTGTGAGGAGTACATCAGGATATATGTAAACTGTGAGGAGTACATCAGGGTATATGTAAGCTGTGAGGAGTACATCAGGGTATATGTAATCTGTGAGGAGTACATCAGGGTATATGTAATCTGCGCGGAGTAAATCAGGGTATATGTAATCTGTGCGGAGTACATCAGGGTATATGTATTCTGGGCGGAGTACATCAGGGTATATGTAATCTGCGCGGAGTACATCAGGGTATATGTAATATGTGAGGAGCACATCAGGGTATATGTAATATGTGAGGAGTACATCGGTATATGTAATATGTGAGGAGTACATCAGGGTATATGTAATCTGTGAGGAGTACATCAGTGTATATGTAATCTGTGATGAGTACATCAGGGTATATGTAATCTGTGAGGAGTACATCAGGGTATATGTAATCTGTGAGGAGTACATCAGGGTATATCTAATCTGTGAGGAGTACATCAGGGTATATGTAATCTGTGAGGAGTACATCAGGGTATATGTAATCTGCGCGGAGTACATCAGGGTATATGTAATCTGTGAGGAATACATCAGGGTATATGTAATATGTGAGGAGTACATCAGGGTATATGTAATATGTGAGGAGTACATCAGGGTATATGTAATATGTGAGGAGTACATCAGGGTATATGTAATCTGTGAGGAGTACATCAGGATATATGTAATATGTGAGGAGTACATCAGGGTATATGTAATATGTGAGGAGTACATCAGGGTATATGTAATCTGTGAGGAGTACATCAGGGTATATGTAATCTGTGAGGAGTACATCAGGGTATATGTAATCTGTGAGGAGTACATCAGGGTATATGTAATCTGTGAGGAGTACATCAGGGTATATGTAAACTGTGAGGAGTACATCAGGGTATATGTAAGATGTGAGGAGTACATCAGGGTATATGTAATCTGTGAGGAGTACATCAGGGTATATGTAATATGTGTGGAGTACATCAGGGTATATGTAATCTGTGAGGAGTACATCAGGGTATATGTAAACTGTGAGGAGTACATCAGGGTATATGTAAGATGTGAGGAGTACATCAGGGTATATGTAATCTGTGAGGTGTACATCAGTGTATATGTAATATGTGAGGAGTACATCAGGGTAAATGTAATCTGTGAGGAGTACATCAGGGTATATGTAATATGTGAGGAGTACATCAGGGTATACGTAATCTGTGAGGAGTACATCAGGGTATACGTAAAATGTGAGGAGTACATCAGGGTATATGTAATATGTGAGGAGTACATCAGGGTATACGTAAGATGTGAGGAGTACATCAGGGTATATGTAAACTGGGCGGAGTACATTAGGGTATATCTAATCTGTGAGGAGTACATCAGGGTATATGTAATCTGTGAGGAGTACATCAGGGTATATGTAATCTGTGAGGAGTACATCAGGGTATATGTAATATGTGAGGAGTACATCAGGGTATATGTAATCTGTGAGGAGTATATCAGGATATATGTAATCTGAGGAGTACATCAGGGTATATGTAATATATGAGGAGTACATCAGGGTATATGTAATATTTGAGGAGTACATCAGGGTATACGTAAGATGTGAGGAGTACATCAGGGTGTATTTGTGCTGGGCGGAGTACATCAGGGTATATGTAAACTGGGCAGAGTACATCAGGGTATATGTAATC